>NW_024042833.1:0-25000 GCF_014851395.1 Micropterus salmoides | reverse complement strand
TGAACCAGCTGACCAGCATTTTGAATTGAAAAATACAACAACACACAAGAATGGGGAAAAAACAAGTATGGAAAATTAGATTTATGGTCAAATACCCAGCTGTGATTTTGGCCTTGACTGACATGGACTGCAGCCAGTCACATACAAGCATCGGGGATACCCATGTAATCCTCCAGGTCTCTTTTTGCACTCACCAACCCATCCAGATGGCCCAGCTCACAGTTCAATTTTGCCAGCCTGGAAAAGTTTTTAATTTTCCCACATAGGGATGGAACACCCACTGCCATTCCATCTGCAGTCCACATTCCTGGGTAGTTTGCAAGGCAGCAACTCGGGGTGGAGGTCAATGTATGTATGTGATTTACTGACTGAACGAATGGCAGGTGGGTATCTTGGGTATACATGTAAATCACATCAGATGTATCTCTAATTTCATTAAAATGTAGAGGGCGGTGTTTTTTTTTACTTCTGCCATGGGGAAAAAACTTTGGTCATATATCACACAGCATTTCCAAAATTATTAAATTACAGAGTGCTGAGTAAATGTTGCACCATTGCCATGGGAGCCCAAATCTCTGTTCCTGAGAAAGAAAGTCTGCACTGAAAACATGTCTTTTTCAGAAAAATTAAATAAATATCAGAAATCTAATTATTTCCTCTGTGGCTGGCCCGTGATGTAGGTTTCACGACACGGCCTGATGGGGAACACATGGTGTTGCTGTGGTGACCCACAACTCTGGTCACATTTTTCCAACAGTCTTGAGGACCCTCTTTGTGGACCATAACATTTCCTGACTGCTGTCTGCATTTCAAATGCATAGATCCCAGAGGACGTACAGTGTTAACACCTTATTTAACCAACTTTCCTATTGTGAGAATACAGATTTGATTGATGTGGAATACATGGTGTGTGTCCATATGTGTGTTTCAATGAGACAGAGAGGAAGATGGACTGAACTGGCAACAGAAGGTATACAGGAGAATAATGAGGAAACAGTTCAGGGTGCAGGGTGGTTACAGGACTTAAAAGCAGCTTATTACCATATTTCTCAGTGATCAGGGCTAAAGTATGCTTAAGTTCAAGGTCCTAGGAGGAAACCCAGCCACAACATGACACAGAATTTCTGGCTTATTCTACTCATCTTGAACTTTGTTCATCTCTTTTGTCCTCGGTTATACTCACGCCATGTGCTTTGGCTGATGATAATAGTCAGGCTACAGATGGTAACACAAGGCCAGGACCGCCTAAATACACACAAGGTTGCCAAAATAGTTGTCTACTGAATGGCTGTACTGTCAGTTGCAAAGTCTAACAAATGTCCTTACCACTGTAAGATGGATAAGGTCAATGAATGCAGAATATATATTATGACAAAATAAAAATTCCAAAGTCCTTGATTTTAGATAAAGGTAGACAAAAGCAGCATGGTCAAGCTCCCTCTTACATCCAGGATCTATTGCATGCACACACCTCTTGTCGCTCTCTGAGGTCTTCAGGCCAAGACCTTTTAACTGTTCCCAGAACACGTTTTAAGACAAGAAGTGATCTGCTTTCTGCTCAGTGGCACCAGCTCTCTCCCTTAAGCCTTGAGAGCAATGGATTCTATGGAAACTTTTAGAAAACACCTTAAGACACATGTTTTTAGACAAACTTTTAATTAGCAATAAGATTTTGGTTTCCACAAATTTTTATGGCATTTTATAGTAATTTTAAAGAAATTTGCTTTCTTCAGATTTCTGTGGTATTTTATGATATATGTACGGTTATTATTTTATTTATTTATTGTTTATTTTGTACTGTAAAGTATTTTGTGACCCATCTTGCCTTTAAAAAATGCTATATTAATAAAGTGTACATAATTACTTACTATTAAGATAAGGAAAAATTTATGAAAACATCACTGCTTTCCAGGAATATGTGGAGACACTGCAGTAAACAGACTGGGCGATATGGCCAATAATATCACGATAAAAACATTTCATACCATTCAACATTGATAATTATCATGATAAGTGTCAAATCATTATTTCTTTCAAGTTTAAAAGCTGATTTTTGCTCCTGAGTGAAAATTGAGAAAATGAGATGGTTAAAAGTGGTTTTGAACTTTTCTTTATGGTCACTTGATGCCAAACAGCAGATCTCTTCACAAATCTGAGGTAGAACATTCAAAACAATTATGATAAAATCTTTTTTTCAAAAATATGATTAGTAAATCTTTTTTCAGTTCCTATTTTTCTCAACAAAATAAATATCTTAAAATAAGAATTATATGCTAATTCGTTAAATAAATCAAATAATTAAATCAAACATAATATATTGAGCATTTAGTATATTGTTATTGAGGAAAATTATATTATATATAATTATATATAATTATCATTATTGTTTTATCACTGTATGGACAGCCACTTCACTGACAATAAAGCCAAGTGAACCTGTGTAGTGAACACATTCGACTTTGAATAGCTTAACTTAGTAATTCTGATTATTGCCTTATGACAACCTTGTTTTGTTGGCTTTAGCCATTTTTGTTTGCTATATAGCAATTTTCTTTGTTGTAGCTTATGGTGTCAGGTACTAGCAATTTAGTAAGAGTAGGAAGCCCTTTTTGTTTCCACCCTTCTTCTCCTGTTTTTTATAATAGAAGCCTAGTTTAGAGCTTTGTCTTTTCTTTACTTTCTGTTTTTTGGGTTAGGTAAGTTTTAGGTTTTAGAGTGTTTTGGTTGTTGTTGTGGGCACTGCTCATCTCTGAGGAAAATAAAAACTGCTAAATTGTATTTACTGTGTGCTGGCATTGCTTGGGAATGGGAAGAGTGGGAAGCCACACATTTATGTTACATCCTGGATACCCCTAGATCTTGGGACATAATGTAAATTGGAGGCTTGTCCGTTCTTTCTCTAGCTCTGTGGCGTTGTGTTAGGTAAGTTTTTTCTTGTGTCTCTATTTGTGTGGTTGGCAGTTTTCTTTTGTGGTGGTGGCAAAATGGAGTTTAAATTGGAGGATTTTGCTACTAGTCCGTCAGTTGATAAATTAGATAAGATAATTAGATAAGAAGCAGGAGTTAAAGTAGCTCCTTTGCTTAAAGCTAACCGAAAGGGGTTTGTTTGGGGAGTTACCTCCTACTGAGGGAGATCCGGGTGATCGGGCTGGTATTGCTACCCCACTCCAAATAATTCCACCTCAAGGCTTTGTGGGTCAAGCAAACTTGTCTAAAGAAGAGCTGAGGCTAACGCTGTGAATAAAAGAGGCTGAGGTGGGAAATAGTGAGATGGAGGTACAAGCCATGCATTTAAAAACAAGAGCTCTGGCGATAAAGCCGGGGGGTTCTAACATCTGCCACTTCTCCTACTTTAACGTCACCCACTCCGAGACCCCAAGACAGCTTTGATGTGAGTAGGCACATTGCACTGGTTCCACCATTTAGAGAATCTGAGGTAGATTATTTCAATGCTTTTGAACGCATTGCTGCTACACTGAATTGGCCAAAGAGTGTGTGACCTCTTTTACTCCAATGTAACAGCTATGGTAAAGAAGGCTTTCGGCAGCATCAACCCACCCTGGGCTTGTCATGTGGCACGTGAAGGCTCACTGCAAACCTAGATCTCTACAAAGCAAACCAATCCATAGTATATGCAATATTTACCACACTCCGCCTCACTGTCACACATCTGAATTGGAAGAACACCTACACCAAGATCCCCATCATCAACTCTAGCTCGACAGTTAATACCATCATACAACAACAACTGGTGCAGAATCTGAGGTTGCTCACACTCCAGGGCTGTTGTTCATCCTGCTAACCCAAGACTGTACTGCCAGATCTAACACCAACCACATCATCCTGTTTACCTTGTTAAAGGGCGAGTCTCCCCGTCCCAGCCCTCACCACCTTCTATAGTGGCAGCATTTAAAGCATTCCAACCTACAGTCCCAAGATCCTTGGTGTCCCTCTGCTATATTTATATGAGACGTTTTAGACAGACAGTATATTTTTATCCTCCATCAACTAAATCTTGAATATTAAAAGGCAGAGCACTCCAAACTCTTTAGAAATCAAGTATTATTCTTACTAAATTGCCATGTAAACATAAACATGTGGAGAAATCCAACGCTGTGCCTGGTTTTGGCTGCACAAGTTATGACTGCACAATTACTGTTCAGGGGAGGGGCTCAGAGAAGGGTACTTCCATGTAATATTCTCTTCCATGACTTAAGTACCATGTAATTACATACTACATACTACATCTTTCATAAAAGCATATGCTAATTTGAGTGTGTTCCCCTATGTTTGTGTATATATGTGTGTGTAATAGTGCACATGTGTCTTTAAAAAAGAGATGCTCCTTTGTCCACACCAACAATAGTCCTCTTGTTCCTAAACAGCACCCATCATTTTAAAATATGAGAGTGAGCCACTTTTAATGGCTCTTAAAGCTATACTACAGCTCTGGGTGCAGGACGACGGGTCACACTCGGCTTTGACAGTAACATGAAAAAAGAGAAAGGGGAAATTAATTTTCTTTGATTGTAGAGGCAGAGATCTTATAATGTTGATTTTATAAATGAGGGGGGATTTTTTTGTAATTAGCATTTGCTGTACTGTATGTTCGTCCATTTGTCACGTTGTCAGAAACATAACTTCAAATGGATCCTAATGTTTCATCTGTTCGCTGGCACGTTCACCACAACAACCTAAAAAGGTGATGATGCATCAGTTTTTATCATTTTGAAGTACTTACCACCGTACCAAAAGTGTATTTTTGTTTTGTGCACATCATTCTTTACTCATTGATCTGTTCAATATGCAGACAGCTCAAAGTCCAGGAGTAGGGAAAACAAACCACATGTGGAATGTGTGAGGTTTGGAGATTTAACAGGCTAGTAAAGAGTTTGTGTTTCTTCTGGGCATGACTTTGATGCCTCACTCATTTTTAACAAGTTCACACAGTGGCTGAGACAGCTTTAAAATCCTAGACCTGCAGCAACAGCTAACAATGCTATTTCTTAACCTGCTTTTGCCTGGTACATCGTGTATTAACACAGAAACAGCTGGTTACAGTCTGTGTCCAAGTGTCTCCACAGACCAGCTCCTCAGCTTTAATTTCACACGGGACAGAGCCAGCCTGTGATCCCCTGAATTCCTCTTTCCAACAATCTTAGGAAAAGAAAATCATTCCGTCCAAGAGTTTTAGTGATAGCAGCAGGTTTGTGCTTCCCTCCTCTCCCTTAACCATTTCTCCACAGCTGGTAGTTTTTCCCGAATAGGCCTTATCATGGTCAAGGTCAGGATCAGGGACTACATGAATAGATGAGACTCTTGATTTTAGGTTTGGAGTGGAGTGGAGTGGGCTTACAGAGTCAAAAATGTGAAGGTACAACAAGCCCCTAATATAAACTGGCATGCTGTCAATGCCACTAAATCTCTTGACTAACTTATCTGTCCTCCTGTACTGACAGACAATTAGTTTCCATCAGATGAAATAAATCCTGTTTGATCAAAGTTACCGACCACTGCAGCTCTAATAAGAGGAGTTCAACCTGATTTAAGTTCAAGAGTTAGACAGAGTTTATTTTCTACACACAATGATGCATGGTGAGACAATTTGGGTTTCTTCAGGCTAACATATCTACTTTGCATGCACATCACTACTGCCAAGTGACAAATGTGTATCTCCAAGTTAAGAAAGTTTTCTGGGACAAAGGAAAACGTTTTAGCTTCACCATGAATGTCATGCATTTGTGAGTACTATGATTTGCTTGGAAAAGGTTTTATATGCTAAGTGGTTGTTAAATGTCCTCAGTGCCTAGAGGACAAAGCCAGAACCTGAGAACCACCAGTACAGGGCTTCCACCCTTTGGTGAAAATATATTCCAAGATCTCTTTGATCTTTTCCGAATCTTCTCTGTGCTGTTATCCTGTCCGTTAGCAAAAAAGACAGATAAATGATAGCCATACTTGATTCAGAATGTAGGTATGGACTTGTTTTCACGGAAGACGGAAATATTTGCCATTTATAGCGACTGACAAACACACAGACGATCTTGTTCCCACAAAAACAGAGACCGTCTATATTAAAAAAAGATCATGTCATTGTGCTCAGCTTCCTAAGCTGTGTGTCATTTCCTGTTCTACATCAGCTGTGGTGGCTTTTCCCATGGTGAAAAAGATAGCATCTCTCCATCTGCATAGTGTCTATATTGGTCTCCCTACCATGTCTTCTGTTACATTCTATGTCCACTGTATAGAATGGAGATGCAGATGGACGGTACGGTTCTTTAAACCGAAGTTTCTTTTTCTCTATAAAACCCGGCGCCACTCCCTGTTTCTGAGAACTGAAGATGGAAAGAGGGCAAATACAAAAGACAGCATTGATCTGCTAAACATGTTTTCTGGTGAGGATGCAGGGTGCCTTGTGTTTCTCATGTTGGCCTAGTTTGTCATGCTTTAGAGACCACAAACTGCTGTGTTTTGCAACACCTCCTAACTTGCAAGAACTATTATCTTTTCATTTGACCACACTTTACTTTCTTCGTAGAGATGCCAACTCCTGTTGTGTGATTACAACTGTGCCCATGTCTTGTGAACTACTTCAGATGCTTTGTGTGCCTAAGTTATTTCCCTTTTTATTACCAATCTCTGATGTACAATCCACTAATGATGGAAAAGAACAATGAGGAGTTTTGGAAGTGTGCTGTGGGAAGCTTGATATTTTTCTGCACGCCTGCAATGCGCTCTGCCAGGGGAGTGGGTGGTATGAGGTTGGAGAGTCATACCCAGTCAAACCCATGAAATTAATTTAAGTTTAGTCGTCACTAAACAATCTGTTCCATTCTTTCACTTTCTCTCTCACGCTCTCTTTGTCGCATCTCACTTTCTTTTTCATGTTGACTATTTGAGAAAATAAAACAGGAATTCCTGCATTCATTCATGAAATCCTTCACGTGACCCCCATTTCCACTTAAAGATAATCAATTCACATTTCTTTAATCCTTGTTTTGGTCTCCACCTACTCCTGAGGGAAAGATCTGGCTCTTTAGCTTTAGAATCCTATAGCGGCCACACCAAGATTTTGACTTGACTACAGCCACCACTTACCCTTTAACAACCATCCCTTAATCACCACAGCTGTGTCAAGTCTCGGCCAATCCAGACAGCTGTGAAGGATCAGTTTGACCATTCAGTGAAGCACTCATCACCATGACTCTCCTCAGGGGAAAGATTTGGACGGAGGGGAAATAGACGTGAAGCAAGAGAGACAGAGTGATGAACACATCTGTGAGAATCCATCTTGGTTTCCTTGTATTTACAAACAAGTTTATCAATTGGGTAATACATAAAGTATAAGAATAACATTTTAGTTGGATCAAGTTATGTACAAGAGTCTTAGACAGTGGAAATTGCACTGCTTAATTATGCACGCAATAGGTCAGAGCCAACAACTGACAGACAAAAACACAGTGACATTTATAATGCTTGGCTTCTCGGAAAGTAGAATTTTATCTTTCAGTAACAAACGGTTTCAAGAGTCAAATCAGTGTGTGCGAGAAACGTTAATCTTTAGCACACCAGATGTGTAAAGGATGTAGGACCTGTGACCAGAGTATGTTTTTACTTATATTTTCTCTTGTTTTATAGACGACACACAAACAATGCCAAGATTTGAATGGGTGATGAAAGCACTTCACTCTCCTGGCACTCTCATTATCACTTCGTCCTTCACATCCGGATAACGCAGAGAAAGAGTGAGAGAGAGGGGAGGAGGAAGAGAAAGGTGGTCTGCTGACCCTGCCGTAAAACTTTTGCATCCTTCAGATGTGGAATGTGGAACTTCCTCTCTCTGTCTCGCTCCTTACAGGGTTTCCTGTATCCACAGAGAGTGTGTACTGTAAAGTTGGTCTGGTAAATTCTCAGTGCATGCCAAAGTACAGTTTCTAGACCATTCCTTTCTTCACCTCTGTATCTTTTAAGATTGCCTCCCTCAGGAGCTGCTGTTACTAGTAGGAGTTTATAAGAGTCCATTTCAGTCCTTGAGTTTACCACATAACACAGCCGATCTGAGACATTTATAGTTCCTATGAGCCCTTTTTATAAGATAAGAAAAACGAATGAAACGGTTCAGCTTATGCTCTGGAAAGTCTTTGAAATGTCCAAAAGGTAGCATAACTTTAACCTATTGTATAATATATGATATTCTATAGATCCTTTATTATCACAACATCATTCTCGCAGGGATGTGGTCGGGGTGGCAGGCATACTTAGCACAGGACTGTGAGACTGGGATTTGCATCCAGAGTCCAGAGTTTAGGTTTGGGTGGTTTTGGTTGGGGAAAGACTGTGATTTCAGTCAAATATTAATAAATCAATATGGATTTTCTGTATTAAATCAGACTAACATTCACCAAGTGCTGCCAGTGCCTAAACACAACCGTAAAAATGTTTAACAATGTTGTCACTACAGCAGATATTTTATTGCAAGATTTGATATTTAAAAAAAACTATTAATTATACTGTCAGTTAACATTCTATTGTTTATATCCAAATAAATTAGCAACATAAATTTCTAGGAGACAGGATTGTTTTTACGACCAGTTTTCATGGTTTCATGGTGTTTTGGTTACTTGACCAATTAAATGAGATATAATGGCTTCAGACCTCTCCTTGAGCAGGCAGTAGTTTAAAAATTAAGTTTTAGCAATCATAATTGCATACATAATATTTACATGCTTATTATGGGGCATTCACCAAATCAGAATGGAGAGGATATGGATATTGAAACACATTTCCAACCATGGGGAACAAATCAAATACATTACGAGTTCCAAGCACCCAAAACGACCTGGAATCATAACCATCTGATGTTTTTCCAGTAAGTTTTTTTGTAACCCTACTCTAATTCTTGTCTGTGCAGCCTGTGTAACCTAAGGTTAGCCAGAAAACACTTGTTCTAAGTTAAAGGAATAGTAAGTGATTGTAATCCAATACAGTTTTTGTTATAGCTCTCAATTTTGTGTATGCTCTGCAGTGGGAGAGAGAGAAACAGCCAAAGAGGAAAAGATCTGAAGACTATAAAAAGAAAATAAAGTTATATGACCAGGCAAAAGAGTTTCAATGCTGGAGATGTTAAATTTGGGGGCGCAGAGCTTCTGAGGGAGCACTGAAGGGAGGGGTGTATTTGTTTGGCAGTTGAGTTTGAATATAAACAGTCATTTTGCAGAATCCCTTACTATCCTTTTAAGGCATGTTTCATCCAAAGAATTAGCTGAACACATGAAACCCTGTTTATTTTCACTCCTAAACACGTGGCCACAAAAAAAGGTGTTGGCAGTCTGATTTCGAAAGTTTAAAAAATCTACGATGAAAAAGTTATCTGATGATCTGGACAGCACGTGTCCGAAGGAAAAAGCAGCCTTTAGTCATGCAGAACCCCAGTCACTCTTAGCTTGTTATCTCAATATGTTTAGTCTATGTCTGTCTCTTGATTTCAAACGCCAGGGCCCTCTCTCTTCTGTCTGTCTTTCATTTATCTCCTAATGGGTCTCCCACACTCCAGACTCCTCTTACACAGAGGTTAAAGGTGTGAATTTCATCACTTAAACTGTACAGAAGTGTGATAAGTCTTTGTAACTAATGAGTTTCAGCAGCACACTCTTCCATATGGCTGAATGATCATGTCAGACTCATACATTCACATATTTACATTGCATTGTTGTGATATTTCAATTTCCTACAAGAAGGCTTTAGGCCATGACCACACATGATGCTGCTATGAACTTTGTTAGTAACAGAAACAACTAAGCTCACAGGGTGCAAGGATCAACTGTATCTACTTAGTGTTAGCTAGTTAATTTGAGGTAACAAAGGGTATAAATACATTTAATAAAAGGAGGATGAATTCTCTCCCTGTATATTCTATATTTTTCTTACTGTCAACAAATCCCATAAAACCAAAACTAACCTATGCTGTATACACTGTAGTCTACATGTAGCTGGGTACCCTGCTCAGTAGCCTGATACGTAACTACACATCGCGGCAACAGAGACCACAAGAACTGTGATTGGTCAGATTGGTAGCATCGCATTTTCTCCTAAGCATTTCCGGCTTGTCCTTCTTCTGCTTCAACTGGTTCAAGGGGCGTACATACCATCTCCTCTGACGCCTTTTCTCGTTTTTATGTTTTAGTAATTTCGCTAATAGTAACCTCTGTTCAACATCGATAAGCTCCAACTCCAACATGAACCACTCAGTTTCAGTCGCCATTGTTTGTAGTAGCCTACACCAATGAAGAAGAAGAAACTCAACACAGTGGAACATAGCAACCCCATCTGGCGGTCTTATTAACGCACATGTTAAATGCTCACGATGACTTGACACAGAAGTTCGAATTGGTGTCTAGTCCCTCTCTAAATAATTTCTAACTTCCCAGCCTTGTCTGTAGCACACAGCCCCAAACCCATTCGTTCCTACACAAGATTAAATTGTGTCACATACATTATTGGAAATTGCTTCCATAAATAAATAAAGGACTTGTTGGGGATTATTTTTATCCCTGGATTTATAAACATTTGGTGCACTTCTGAATTTACAGCAACACAGACAATACTTGTTTGAAGACTCAATCAATTATTGGTTTTGGTATGGAATTTATTGACATAATGAAAAATGTAATGCAATAATGTAATGTAATAACACCAGCCTGATCCTTTAAAGAAGAAGATGTGGGGACATTTTGAATATATGATATAGTATAGGGAAGCTATCAGAAGCTATTAGGTTTCCTGCAGGCTCTGCTCATTGTTTTCTCTAAATACTACCACATTGAGCAGTGTGAGAAAGATTGAGGTATGTCAAATTTGTAGCACTAAAATGTGAACTAGTTAGGCGTTGGATATGCACTGTCAGCAACCACCAGCAAGTTATTGAAATTATAATTTGCAGGGGCATTTATAAAGCATAATATGTGATCATGGCCTTCTTTGGTATCCTAGACTCAACCAAGACGTAGAGCTGCTTAACACAGATGTTAAGAAGAGAAAGGAAGAGAAGGAGAAAGAAATATAGGGGGGTTACAAAGCTATCTGGGACAGTAGTTAACAGTAAGGGACAGTAACAGACTTACCCTGGCACCCTTCTCTGGGAAACATTTACAGCCTCCGCTGCAGTCTCTTCCTCCACAGGGGCCACTGTGCTTCTTCCCGCCCTGTCAGACACAAAACAGACAAGATGAAGGTTAGATCTGGGCTATTGGAGGTCAGGGTATAGATGTCCCATATAGGCCTACTGTCCACTTAATTTGCAAAAACACAGCAGTTATATATGTCCATTTGTTGTTGCTTGCGTTCCTCTTTGTGTATTAGATGGGACACAGTGTGGGTTAAATTGTTGTGTACTGTAGGTGTGACCGGCTGTGTTTGTGTACAGTGTGGTTTGTGAATGCCCTTGTTGTTTACACTGAGTGTAGAAGATTGTTGTAGTGTTGTCTGCTCTGGTGTGTATATTGGTCTGGTGTGCAGAAAGGATGTTTTGGATGTGGCACCAGTGACTCATGACGCTGAGACATAATGGATATCCATCTGTTCAAGAAAATCCCATTCATCAGATAGGCTGGGTCCGGCCACTGACAGGGACAATTTGTCTTTGGGTGTCTGCATACCAACAAAACCACCCACCATCACTGGCTGAACTGTGCTAGACATGACAAGCACACATACAACTAGTCAGGGGTCAGTGTGGACATGACATGATCAAAGAAATCAGTCACACAAACCCGCTAGGTCAGAGGTGTCAAGACCCTAAGCTAGCTGAGATGGCTGGAGAAAGCAGAATGGAGTCTCTTGGACAATTTTGTATTTATGTGGTTTAAGTTGAACTCTTTGCCTTTCGGATCCATAACCACATTACTTACTCATCAAAAGCAAAACAATCTGAAGCCTGGATAAAACTGTAGACACAACATAACATGTTGAGTGAGACACCTCAGCTTTTAATGCTGCAAAACAGACTCACATTAAGACATTAGCTCATTGCTTGAATTAACATACCACTGATCTTTTAATAGATCCGGGGGTATTTCAGTAACTCTGCAGCACTGGTTCCATGCATATTTAAACGCATGAATGGAAATAAAGCTTTGACATCATTTAAAATGTTCTGCTGGACCTCTCACAATGGTGCCTGAAGAGTAATAAATATACACACACACAACACACACATATATAGTGTGTTTTCAACACCAAGTTTCTAAAGTTCAGGAATTGAGTGAAACAACCATTCAGTGTCCTTTCACTTTGCATAAATGAGTGAAACTTTGAGATGGAGAGAGGCTCCATGTAGCTTATGACGCTTCTTTCTTGTGTCTGCCTACGTCTTCCACCTACACAGCCATACCATAGCCTGCGCCGGTAGCAAATGCCTCAATACCCTCCCCTCTCCCTTGTTTAAAAAAATAGCCACTTTATGCCCACAGTGGCAACAAAACGGCAGATAGAGAATTCTCCCTCCTCACTTTGACAGCAGAACCCAGCGGCCTCTCTTACAATGGCCACATTGAAAGCCTCCTCAAACACAAAGACCCTCTTTTAGTATAGAGACGTCGTCCTTTAATGATCCCCTAACTCCACAACACAAAAGACCCTCTTCCCCTCCCTTATGGAATGCACAAAGCTGCATTTCTTGGTTAACTATCAGAGAATCTGAGGGGTTCCTTTCAAAGCACTGCTTGCTAAGACATGTTGTGATGGGTTTAATTTAGCCTGCATGATATGGTGGCAGACTAACTCTGTCCACAAACAGAATTCTTAAGTTACATCCCCAATTTTTAACAAAAAAAGAAGGTCATATCATCCCAATAGAATGTAACAGTCACGGCATGACCTTTCTCCACACTGAGGTGGATGTCCAAAACACAGACAATAGACTGCGTCATCTTGGGACAAACACACAAAGGAATGGCTCCCATAAAGGCAATTACACATTATGGAGCAATGCACCATCAATTAAACATTGCAGTTTACAGGCTCAAAATAGCTGATGGCTGTTTCAGCAGAGGACAATAGGATTGTGCTGCAGTATCCTGTTTTCTCCACCCACCGTCACAATGACCCTCTCTCTGTCAAAATCACCTTTTGCATAGCTTATGTGCGGTACACCTTAGAAATAAACTGGATGATAATGGATTGCTGTTTTTGTTTGCATCAAGAGTACAACAATGATCCTGTATGAAGGAAAAAAAACAACACCAAACAGTTTCTATTTCCTAACTTAGGATGCTTGTTCAATTCAGCTCTTCTCTGAAAAAGTGGATCTCAGTCCACTACCAAGCAGGTTTATCTGTGGTTTGAAAGCAAAGCAGACCCATAACATAAATGATTTTAGTACGAATCCAAAAGCCTAACTGTCATGGGTTTGGGGGTTCGTATCTTATTTTGGGGTTTTGTTCCATGTCTTGTGTCTCCTCTGGTCAGCCTTATTCATTCTTATTATCACTGGTTCTGTCTCATTCCTGTCTCTCTGTGTCTTGTGTAGTTCTAGTTCTGTGTCTTAGTTCTGCTAGTTCTTTGTTTCCAGTCATGTATTCTGTGTCCTGTCTCATTCTTCCTGGTCCGTTGTCATTTGTTCTTTTTCGAGTCATCTTGTAAGTATGTTTTGTCTGTGTCATCTGTTTCTGCATTCTTGGTCTTAGTATGTTCAGGTGTTTGTCTCACGTCAAGTTACGGTTTGTCTAGGATTGCCCTGTCTGTTCTCTCCATGAGTCAGTGTCTTGCCTTGTTTCCTGTTTCATTCTGTGTATAGTAATGACTTGTATGCACAAGATCCAGACCAAGTTAATAAACAACAGGTCAGAGAGTGCTTTTTAACCATGGACCATATTAGATCAAGTACATACTGCATAAGAGAGACTGATTAATCCAGACCACCTATCACCACAGTGTTATTACCATATATCTGACACCTATGTAAAGCTATAGTGAAAGAGGACCCAATCTCGACTGAATGCTATACCAGACTCAACATTTCATATGTGACACGCAAAGAGGCAGATGATACATTGCTAGGTGTCTGCTGGTGAAAGTTCATTTCTACCATAGACACACAAATCACCCTGCTGTTTCTCCCAATCTTACTTAAAGAATACATTCATAATATCTCTATATTCCAGAAAGGTTTTAAGAGTATAAATGGGGAGTTGTTATGAGAACTGTCAGACAATGTATCAAACTGTGTATATGATGAGAAACAACGGCCATAAACTCAGATCCGGTTGGCTGTGATTATTCAACTGTGGCTTCTCGTTTACAGTACGGCTCTCCAGTGTTGATCATATTTTATTTCCTTCGAACTGCCTTCAGTGATAGCGGAGATCTGCTCTACTTCAAAACTGCAATCACATGCATAGATGCAGACAAGCTTTCCACAAGAAATCCACCCGATCCTCTTCAGATATAAATTAAACTGTGCATTTGTGTATGCCTCTCGGACCACAAACGTAAGTAGATGAGAGAAATAGGCCCAGACTGTCCAATTACCAACATGCTGTTTCCCTCATAGAGCCAACATGGTGTCTCCTGAGCCAAAACAAACCCTATTTCTCTCTTGCCAAGGGTGTGTGTATACCAGTTTATCAGCAGAGCTACAAGAAGTCAAGTGAAAATCAATTAAGATACGTTTCATCAGGAGGAACTCTCCCATTTCCTTTAACGAAACACACCAAACTTCAGCCCATTCATATTGCCCTACATTAAGGTTTACTAGAATAAGTACATATAATTATATATCCAGGTCTCTACGCTAACCTTTTCCCCAAGAAGTACATGTGCTCCTGAGCACACTGAGAAATTTAGGAGTACTGTGAAATATGTTCAACTAACCCACTCAGCACGGGCCTTAGAATATTGACAAAGCTGACATGACTCTACTGTGCACAGTCTAATGGGCACATTGCGACTTGTGGAATGTGGGACTAGTTTTTGAACCAGGGATGGATACACGAAGCACCAGCACCACCTACACAACCCACACTATACTTTATATAAACAAGATTTCTGAATATTTATAACAATAACGGTAGGTTGTAGTCTTTACTTGCACACTGTAAATAATTTTTCAGGTTCGTACATATCTATTTTTAGGGGCATATGCGAGTCAAATACTTGCACCTTAGAGCCCTGGTAACATTGATCAGTCTTGATCTTGTATCTTGAATTTGTATGATAGATGTCTTTTACTGATATGTTTGTGTCTATGGCCTTGTGTGTATGTGTATTGGTGTATATGCAAGCCATACACACGTAATACTTTTGTATTGTCCATCCACCTGCCTTTGACAGTGCTTCCTTTAATAACTAATTGATCAGGAACTGCTGTGTGAAGTTTTGAGTTATTACAGTAGAAGAGTACAAGGTCAGTGGTCAGATTAATGCCTTTCTTATTGAGGAATGATGTTTTTGTTGCCTCCCTGTTTCTTTATGGCTGTACTGGTGCCTTGCTCCGAATGTGCACTGACTCCTTTAATATAAACTGTATAGTAAATAAAATAAAACCAGCTGGGTAAACAGCGCTCTTTCTCACGCTCAGTTTTTCTCTCTTATTCTCCCTCACTCTCTTTTTATTAATGCTAAGTTAATGTGAGTATAGAAGCAGGTGGTGCAATAAGCTCCGGCTATTCAAAACATTTTTCTTCAAAAAAACAGTATAATCTATTGGATACTGATGTTTCAATATGCAGTTATTACACAATAACACACAGTTAGGTGTCCTGATTTAAGACAATAATGAGTCTATTATTTTATATGTCTGGACATTTCTACGTATAGTGTCGTACTCTATATGGGCATCTTACCAAAGCAAAAACATGGAGCTCTGATATGACCCCAGGAAATTACTGTACCCCAAATTGCTCCTGATGTGAGTATGTGTGAATGTATTAGCTAATCTACTGCAATCAGTCTATTGATTTTTTAAATTGTTAACTTCAGCATTTTTGTCAATCAAACTTGTTGTTGAATTACATTCTATGAACAACTAATCTATTCTAGTCTTTTATGCTGTACCACCATCATACAGCATATCCAAACATGATGATGGTTGGTTTTTGTGGCTTGTCTGTGGTCACCACGGTCTTGGTTTTTCCATGTATTGTATATAGTAGGTTTGCCACAGACATAACCACTTCATAACACTTGCTATCAATGTTAATAATAGCCAAAATCAACTCAGCATCTCAGCCACGAGAACAGGATGATGACAAGACTAAAACAGAAGAAAAATGCAGACAAAACAAACTGAAGGCAAATTATAAATACACATGCAGAGGAATAATTTAGGGCTTTGGCCTTCAGCTGGAGTCTGCTCAACTGAAGAGACCAAAAACACAAGGATCATGGGAGGATTTATGGCAGTCCAGAGCAATCAGGAACCCGCATAACGATGAGTACAATAATTCGACAAGATGGACACATGGTTAACAAAATGACAAATGCCAACAAGACAGAAATACACTTAGGTTAATGTAGATCAATACATAAAACAACCATCAATGGAATTCAGAAAATGGATCGTGAAGTCTCTCCACTGTGACATGAAATAGCAAACAGGGTATAAATCACACACAAACACACACAAGGGAAGGACACAGATGGGATTCCATGATGTCGACACACAGCTGCACATTCCACATCTCCCCCGGTAAATTAGTTACTAAAACATCATATGATTCCTACAGATTATCAATAAACTAAAAACATCATTTAGAAATGTGCACGATGAATAGATTGATGGATGACCTTGACTTAAGCATTGTTATAGCGACAGAGAAGAAAGAGAAGTAAGTACATTTCCTGTTTCTATCAGTTATTTTCCTCATAAAACCATATTTTTTTTGTTTAGCACTCTCATTTAGACACAAAGCCCTGGAATGAAAAATATATGATTTCTCATTGGCAGTTGTTTAAGTGTCCAAGCATTCATACATCAACCTTGGTGCCACAGGAAGATCTTGTCATCACTCTGAACCTCAGGTGATGGAAACAAGACAAGCTGCCTCTTTGAGATGGTTTCTCAGTTTTCACACATGAAACGAGTGAAACATAAACTGTGTTTGTGTGAGACCCCACCTGTGTTTGAGGTATCGCATGAACAGAGATCACAGACTATTGCAGGCCCAGATGCGTGTTTGATCTGGGATTGGCGGTGACACGGTTTGTACCCTTCACTAACTCACACTGGGAGAGATGTAAAATATGGCCTTTGTAATGATGGTAATGAAGGCTCTTAAGGCTTCTAGAGTCAACATACAACTACAAGGAAACATGTGACCATAAGTGGTTGATCTGTGGGCCGTTTGTCAGAAGCTGTTGCTCATCTTTAATGAAGGATCTGACCTGCAGCCTTTCCACTCTGAACTCGGCCAAGAGGAATGTCTGATCCCACTATTCAATGCTGCGGATGCCAATTTCCTTCAACAACCACCTGTCTGGTTTACTGAACCATCAGAGAGCTGCTGCCATCACCACCTAACTTCAAAAGATGTGAGTAAACTAACATAAAGACGACATTAACCTCTGGACTCAAGAGGAATAGGGAAAGGAAAACCAATGACAATCCCAGGTTAATTTGAGGCTTCCAGAGCACTACAGTTACAGTACACGCAGCTGAAGAAAAGGCACAGCAAACTGCTTGTGTACAGTATGCATTGCTTCTATGCAGGTTTCTAGTGGTAAGAAAGATAAATGAGAGAGAGGAATGGTGTAATACTCAATTTAAAAAAGTTTAGCTGCATTTTCAGCTAACCTGGAACTTGTTGGGGTTTTAAAACGCAGCCACATGTTGAGCTGATCCGAATGTACCTCATTAATTCCGCCCCAAGTAAGTGATTAAGAAGAAGGTTTGTCATTCTCACATAATGCTAGTTTAGGAGAATGCTGAGAAAATAATTTTGAAATATCACTAGAACAATATACAGAGTGTTTTATTGTTTATGTTGCAGTTTAAACATCAGGTTCTGAGGACGAAACAATGCGGTTCAAGAGGCTGCATGATTTTTAAAGGCATCTTAAACCTGCAGTGTGGAACTTCTGTCTCCCACTTCTAACAGTGAGTTAATATTTTTTTACACATATTAACAGTGGCTAAGAGTTTCTTCTTTCCCACTTTTTGCATACTGCACAACATTGAGATGAAATATGGTGTAATCCAGGGCACTTAATGGCATTTTTTATGTGAGCATTTAAGAAAAGTTCTTCTTATTATGCAGCTGTCCCTCTTCATACTAATGATGTGCACGTCAAAGAGAGTGCAAACTCGTTGAATTTGAAACATCTGGCCGCTTTCAACAAGATGCACCGAGAAAGGTTTATGTACATGCAACACATCTATCAAAATCCGGCTGTGCTCCTCACCTCCCTTTGCTTCCCTGTGTTGGTAAAACGTCATGGCCAGTCTCTCTTACTCCTGACTTATCTGCTCAGGTTCATTTCACTGCTTTGATCTGTGCGAACTGCGTTGCTCTCCGCTACGCCAGACCTTTCACAAAGCTCACCGATCTGCTCACACTGCTCGCACCTTGCTCCCACATCCTGCTCCACTTACCCAGCTCATTCCCTCTCCTCTGGTTTCACAGTAAAATTGGTTAAACGGCAACTAACCTCTGTTGAGTCTTACATTTGGACTAGATATCCATGTGTACACAACAACATCTGTGATGGAAACATGCTGCATGATATGGCTTGATGCATATCTGCACTATATCTCAATGTCAGGGTGAGACTGTACAGAGTTTGTGATACTCCCTTTGCCAGCTGAGAACAATCTTTGTGAAGGATTCACTGTGTGCATGCAAGCTTCACATCTGAAGGGAACCAGACTAAAAAATCTCAAAAACTATTTGATGGATTGCCATGAAAGTTGGTACCATATTCAGGGTCCCCACCACATGAATTGTCATAACTTGGGTTATTTCATTTGTCCAATAGTTTGGTTAATGACAAAATACCTGCGCAACCAATAACATTCCCATCAGCCTCAGCTGCACTTTGTGTTTAGTGCTAATTAGCAAATGTCAACAAGCTAACACATTAAACTAAGATCATAATTATTGTAAACATTATAACATGTTAACATGCTGATGTTAGCATTTAGCTAAAAACATTGCTATGCCTAAGTACACATCACAGAACTGCTAGCATGACTATAAAGTCTTTCTCTTCTGAAAAATAATAGTTTGTTCCTTCTAAGTAAAATGTGTTCTGTAAGTTTAAAACTCATCCAATCTACAAGATATGTATTTTCTCAGTTTTCCCCATTAAACATTTTAAAATCACTTTCTTCTCTGTAGAGTTGTCTGTATAGTTCCAAGTCTTTGCCCTCCCATGCACATACACAGCATCATCCCCCAAAAAGTAATATAAAACACTTGTTGTTTGGGTTGATGCCATCTGGCAGAAAGTGAGGCCAGCCGTAATGCTGAAGTTCAAGGCCCGTCCACCGTGACAGTGAATGCAGAACAACATAAGGAGGAATCTGGGTGAGGACATTTTCGCTTTGCTGGATAATAAGAGGAAAGGAGCATGTCTCTGTGCCTCTGAGTGGGAAGGTATAAACATAAAACCGCAAATGTCTGTGTGTGTGTGTGTGTGTGTGTGTGTGTGTGAGCGTACACACAGGAGTTAGTGACCAAATCATGCTGGTCATTGTTGCTGTCTGACTCAAATGTGGGCTGTAAGAAATGTTTCCCTCACAATAGTCAGGAAAATTGGGACCGATACAGTAGAATACATGGAAATGCTCTATTTGCTCATACTAATTCATTTTATACATCTTATACACAGGGTTTCCTCTTGTATTCTGTCTTCAGGTTGTTACTTATTTTTCACAGTACTAAAATACAAACTTAAAAAAAAGTTTAAAAAGTAGGTCAGCATGTCAAAAGGGAGAGTTTATACTTTCTGTGCAGCTTCAGCTTCCGGCGATAGTCTAAAATAGAATTGAGTCAAATAATCAGATTCCAGCTGTAAAACAAACACATTCACAAAAGCAAAACATCAAACATAACCATGTTTGTGTTGGCATAGTTTTTATTACTGAGGCATGTCTTGATATAACACCAAATATCCCAAAGGCCTCCATTATGGAGATAAGGGAAATTCTCGTGCTGGCCATAATGGATTTCACAGATTTCTCATTTGATATTCAGTACAGCACCATCGCTTCTTCACAGCTAATTCTACTTCCGGCCACAGCACCACAAACTTCCTGTTGGAGAGTTTGGAGCGCTACAGTCTCCGTGTGCACTTATAAAAACACCACAAGTCCAGTACATATACAAAAATGGAAAATCAGAAGAAAAATAAGCAACGACTGGGAGTTGAGTCAAGTTGAGCATGTTCCACAGATTTGTGGAGAAGAATGAGAGAAAAATAAGACAAAGTCATAAAAAGACTTAATGCCACATTTGGAACAGCTATGAGACTAAACACATCAGCAGCTCTTGAAATTTTTTTTTATCAATATCTAGAGAGCTTAAGAAAAGATGTGAGAGACTTGTGAAGAGAGTTTTTAGGATGACTGCAAGATCCACACTGGTGAGTAACCAGTTCGGCTGTCAGATGGTCGGTGGTTTGATTCCTGGCTCCTGGTGCGTGCAACTGTTAGTTCTATTCTGATTGAATTGGCAACTGAATGGGGTGAATGTGACATTTATTTAAAGCACTTTGAGTGGTCGGAAGACTGGACAGACGCTATATACGCTGTATAAGTACAGTCCATTTGCATTTTCATTTAAGATCAATTGGGTAACACTTTCTATGAAGGTCATCGCTATAATGACTTATGCATGTATTTATAACACCATATAATGCGTCCATAAGACATAATAACAGTTGTTATAATCGCTTACAAATATGCATTAGGCACTATAGCAAAGTTCATAACGTATTATGACCTTTTGATTTAATGTTTTATAACTAATAGTAATACCAGTTTATATCAAAGTGTGCCAAGAATCTCCGACCATGTTCCATAACACATTATAACCACCGACTCTGCCTCGTTATAAATACACTTTAGTCACAATTTAGAATTAGTGATATAAAACGGAATAATAGTTTATAGTAATGTTTAATGTTATATAGCATGTCTTTGTTTGCTTTAAGTAAAGTGTTAAAATGTCCATTTCTGTATAATATATTACAGGTGGACATAATAACATATGAACTAATTATAAGAACTTATAACAAGTAATTGTTTGCTTTAATAAAGTGACACACATTTTGCCAGGAAAACAACTTTTATTTACGTTTCTTCACTTTATGAACAATCTGTATGAATTTTGAACATTTTGCAGTTTAGCACAAAACACAACTTAATTACATCAAGGAAACTCATTCTCAGGGTGGTGAGAGATCGCTTAAGAGAAGACCTGTTGCCGACCAACATCAAGTAAGAAGAGGCTCAGATGTTGTCACAGATGAATGGCGAGCCAATGGACAGGCCCTAACAGATGCAGTGGACAATTGGAGACAACCGCTTCATAAAACGTATTAAAGGACATTTAAAAGTAATTGAATGCAAATACTGGTTGGGCAGCAGGGATGAGAATCTCTTGGCACCTCACGACTATTTGATTACAGTTTAGAGGGCGGCGATCCTTCTTGATGCATCTTTTTAGGGCCCGAGCACGACCGTGCGAGGTCCCTATTGAATTTGTAAAGATTATATATATATATATTTTTTTTTTTTAGGGCCCGAGCACGACTGTGCGAGGTCCCTATTGAATTTGTAAAGATTATATATATATTTAGGGCCCGAGCACGACCGTGTGAGGTCCCTATTGAATTTGGTAAGATTAGGGCCCGAGCACGACCGTGTGAGGTCCCTATTGAATTTGCTAAGATTATTAGGGCCCGAGCACGACCGTGTGAGGTCCCTATTGAATTTGCTAAGATTATATATTTAGGGCCCGAGCACGACCGTGTGAGGTCCCTATTGAATTTGCTAAGAATATATTTAGGGCCCGAGCACGACTGTGTGAGGTCCCTATTGAATTTGCTAAGATTATATATTTAGGGCCCGAGCACGACCGTGTGAGGTCCCTATTGAATTTGCTAAGATTATATTTAGGGCCCGAGCACGACCGTGTGAGGTCCCTATTGAATTTGCTAAGAATATATTTAGGGCCCGAGCACGACTGTGTGAGGTCCCTATTGAATTTGCTATATATTTAGGGCCCGAGCACGACCGTGTGAGGTCCCTATTGAATTTGCTAAGATTATATTTAGGGCCCGAGCACGACCGTGTGAGGTCCCTATTGAATTTGCTAAGATTATATTTTTTAGGGCCCGAGCACGACCGTGCGAGGTCCCTATTGAATTTGCTAAGATTATTAGGGCCCGAGCACGACCGTGTGAGGTCCCTATTGAATTTGCTAAGATTATATTTTTTTTAGGGCCCGAGCACGACCGTGTGAGGTCCCTATTGAATTTGCTAAGATTTTTTTTTTTTTCTGCAAAGTAGGCTCCATTGACGGGGCCTAAACATATTCGAAAACTCACTATACATTGCACACATGTCAGGACTGGTGAAAAATTTCATATTTTATGGGTTTCACGCATGGGCGTGGCAAAATGACTCGCTAGCGCCACCTAGAAAATTGGAAAAAATTAGCCCCTCGTTCACGTTCAACCTACATGCACGAAAGTTTCTGGGGACATGTATCATATCAAGACGCACAAAAAAGCCTCAAGAACCCATACCCTAAAGTCAACATGAAGTCGGCCATTTTGAATTTTACGTCAAATTTTGGATGATTTACACACTTCGTACTTTAACGAACTCCTCCTAGGGATTTAGTCCGACAATCGGCGTGTCCGTGGCGTGGCGTCAAAGATCAACTCTTCGCCATGACACAGGAAGTTGTTGTAACTTCAGTGTATATGCTCACATCTGCACCAAACTGTACATGTAGGATGAGAATCCCGCCCTGAATACATGTACATGCCGACATTCACCCACAGTCATAGAGCCACCTGCTGGCAACAGGAAGTGACCTTTAACAAAGCAGCCCCCGCCGCACGTTTCACCTACGTGCACAAATTTTCTGTGGTACGTGTATCTTGTCCAGACGCACAAAAAAGTCTCTTGGAGCCATAGCCTAAACCCAACAGGAAGTCGGCCATTTTGAATTGTACGTCAAATTTTGGATGATTTACACACTTCGTACTTTAACGAACTCCTCCTAGGGATTTAGTCCGACCGACCTCAAATTTCTGCTGTGCCTTCTAAAGGCATTGAAGATGAAAAGTTGTGCTATTTGCGAGTTTTCGTCAATCGGCGTGTCCGTGGCGTGGCGTGAAAGATCAACTCTTCGCCATGACACAGGAAGTTGTCGTAACTTCAGTGTATATGCTCACATCTGCACCAAACTGTACATGTCAGATGAGAGTCCCACCCTGAACACATGTAAATGCCGACATTCACCCACAGTCATAGCGCCACCTGCTGGCAACAGGAAGTGACCTTTAACAAAGCAGCCCCCGCCGCACGTTTCACCTATGTGCACAAATTTTCTGTGGTACGTGTATCTTGTCCAGACGCACAAAAAAGTCTCTTGGAGCAATGCCCTAAACCCGACAGGAAGTCAGCCATTTTAAATTTTACGTCAAATTTTGGATGATTTACACACTCTCGTACTTTGACGAACTCCTCCTAGGGATTTTGTCCGACCGACTTCAAATTTCTGCGTCAAAGATCAACTCTTCGCCATGACACAGGAAGTTGTTGTAACTTCAGTGTACATGCTCACATCTGCACCAAACTTTACGTGCTTGATAACTCTCCCACCCCGCAGACATCTACACGGCAATACCGATTTATATTCATAGCGGCAAGTGCTATGTAGCTCCACATAAGGGACACAGGAAGTGACATATAACACCTTCATGCGGCGTCGGAAGCGCGTAGCAAATTCACAGCCGCACCGGCAGAGCTCCAGAATATGCAACGCAGCCGGCTCACGCCTGGACGCGCTACAAGTGCGAGGGCCCGCCCAATGCTGCTTGCAGCTTTAATTTTTTATATGATTTCTGGATAATTACTAAGCATTTAATTTGCACATTAAAATCTAAAAGAAACGTCTCCTCAATTGCTTAAAAGGAGTAGTTTACATCCCTGATTTACTTCACTAGGCTCCTCCGTGGTCACCAGCGTCCTTCCTTTAACAACCAGTAGTCAGAATCCTCTGGAAACTGAAATATAATTTAACTATCAGGATGTAAGTTACAGTATGTGTGTAGGACACCAGTTTAGCTTGAACCTGGTGTTCTCATTCCTCGACAAGTTAGGTCATAATGACACACAACTAATTAACATTACTCCGTTAACGTTACTAATTTAGCTACATTGCAGCCAAAAACGTGCTTTACAGGGGAGATGTTAACTAGCGCTAACTGCCTTCACTTTTCCAGCAGTTGCGGAAACAACAGACTTAACTGACACACTGTGACCTTTACTGCACATGTTCTGCCAGACGGACAACTTACTAAGTAACTTCCTCCGCTAACTTTCACTGTCACGCTCTGCCGCTCGCTCTCTCTCTTTAATAATCAATTCAGAATCTTCCATGTCCGCATCGCTAATTCATAACGTAATTTTCACAGAACGCAAATGGTGGAACTTTCGGAACTGCAACGCCCGGACAGTCGGAGGTGTGCACATAACAGAGACCCGTGATCTCTGTTACTGGTCTGAGACCAGTGTTGCCCCTGTATTCGATGCCTTTCGCCGCTGCTGCTGAATGAATTACCATGCTACCAAAATTTCACACACTCAATATGACCGCGACACTGATTTTCACCGGTGTTATGCCAAGTTTTGCCTGCCTGCCGAGAATTGCATGCACCTCCAAATACTGCTATTAAACGCTATGATGTGTGGGGTTTATCAATGGTGATAAATGATTCGAAGTATTTATTTTATTAACGTTTAGAGTCTTTAATATTTTAATACACT
>NW_024042832.1:0-25000 GCF_014851395.1 Micropterus salmoides | reverse complement strand
TGTTGGTCATTTTTGGTTTTAAGGTCTGTGTAACGTTGATTTTATGCTCAAATGGTTACGTTTTTGCTGTCAACGAACAACAAGATGAACAGCTATGTATATTCATAGGCAAGGTCATGGTTTGAGACATGACAGTTGGACAGGTTTGTGGTGCAGGAGCAGGTGGACCCCTTCTTGTGAGACCCAAATTGAGGTCTTTTCCACAGATACATGTCCTGGTGCTAAAACATCTCTGGACCAAAAGAATGGACTAGCCTATTTTGCGGTTAAAGATTTTTAATTATTTAGAAATAGGTTTAATTCACACACGAGGAGATATTTAATAGACGATCTGCTCACAAATGAGAAGCACACTCACATTACAAGATTAGATTAGAAAACGAGGCATCACACGCTACACAGTGCTGTTCAGATTGTCTTGCCAGAGGGAGATACACACCTACAGATTCCTCTCTCACACACACACACCTATCTCAGACCTTTTTAAGAGTGCAGGTTAAATTTGGGGTGATTATGAGAGAGAGCAATGAAGAATATTGGTTTGTGTACTAAGTGTGTAACTGATGGAGTTTGTGATGGCACTTTGAGCCAAGATGAGTATGGGGAAAACTTGATGTCGCCAGTGCTGAAGAAAGAGAGACACTTACATTAAGACTGCATGGTATTACAGATGACACAATCACATGCTTCATATTTGTCCTATTAAAAGTTAATTGATCAAGGCTCTTGCCAGAATGTGGCGTATGTGGTGTGGGGTGCCTTAAGATTAAGTCTGCGCATTAGATGAATGGAGGCATTTATCATGCGGAACATGACAGTGATGCCTGAAGTCGTGTAATCTGGTTTTTAACTCTGTCTGTCCCTTACTCTCTTCTCATCCTAACTGAGCTGAAGTTCTCTTTATTTTTACAAGACATGATAGTACTGGACTGTTGTGGCACAAAATTTACACGGAGGATTGATAGAAATAGCAGGCCGTGACTCAGATCCAACTGTAATTCAGAGGACCTGGAACTTTGAAGATGTTTCCTGGAAGAACACATGCTTTATACATACATATAAATATATACTCCTCTTGTGTTGCTCCTTTATGTTTCTGCTCCGTTGACTTGCTGGACAATGAGAATCGTTCATTTATGTAGCTTTTTTTCTGCGAAAGAATTTCCAAAAAAACCCAAACTTAATCAGATAACTTTGAGTAGGAAATAAGCTGAGCCGGTCACATGATGTAGTTCCCATCAGGAAAAGAGGAGATATGCTAATCTTTCAATGCATAGTTCAGTCTAGGGTTAGATTTTAACTGATAGAAGGGCAGATCTGTTCAGCATCGGTAAGGCCTCAGGGCAGAGAAATCTTTAAGTTACATTCTTCATGTGTTCAAACGGCAGTGGTATAATTCTTATGTAGATAAGGATAAAGGGCTTGAAATGGAAGCAGGAGAACAATAGAGAGCTGCTTTGTCTATTTTAAACTGTAGTGTATGGTATGATAATGGGGCTAAAGAGTGCCAATATCCATTAATTTGTGGCAGACTTTAAAGTGAAGTGCAGGGATAAAGGCTGTCTTTCTCTGCTCGTTGGAATTTCCTCTCTTTTTTCGCACTTATTCTTATTCCTGTTGTTCATTGTCAGTTACGCATCATAAAACTCGCTATGCTTCTGATGTCAGTGATAATTTTACAAGAGGAGGGAATTTCCTCATTGGGAACCATCAACATATGTGCACAAATGGAAAAGCCTTTGTTAAAAATATGTGAAATAAACACACACACACACACACTTCCTGAATATGTACAGTATACTCCCTGATGGATGCATTGTGTCACTCTGTACAACAGTGATGGTAATGCTTCTCTGTATAAATGACTAACTCAAATCCCAGATGCTTCAATGTAACACGTGTGTGTTGTTTCAGAGAATGAGAGACTTGGTTTTCTCTTTTAGTTTTTGTTTTCAGTCGTGCTCTGGGAAATGTTGGTCTATCGTTCTGGATGAAACTACTGGATGGATTGCCATGATACTTTATACAGACATTTGTGCTCCCCAAAGCATTAATCCTAAGTAGGTTCCTTGACCTTTCCTCTTGTGCTACCAGCAGGTCAAAGTTATCACACCCTGTGAAATAGCTCAACATCTACTTGACTGATTGGCACTTCATTATATACAGACTTTGGTGATCCCCTGACTTTTATTTTAGCACCACGATGTCTCAACAACAACTGGACACATTTCCATGAAATTTGGTACAAACATTAATGGCCCCTCATGATGAATTGTAATAACTTTGATAACCTCTGACTTTTCATCTGGCACCATCATCAAGTTAAAATGACATTCAGCTGTGCTTTGTGTTTAGTGTTAAAGTGTTAAACTTAAATGATGAACGTGGTAAACATTATGCCTGCTTAACATCAGCATATTAGCATTGTCATTCCAAGCAAGTTAGCATGCCAGCGTTAGCATTTAGCTTTAAAGGAACAGCTAGCATGGCTGTAGATTCTTAGTCTTGTTAAACTTTAAAACTAATGGGGTGAAATGACTGCTTCCACTGCTTGTTTGTGTAAGTTTATGAAACAAGCCAAGTAACACAACTGAGGAAAACAGGTGAGTGTGAGAAAATTCCAGGTTGGATGTATTTGGGTGGTACAAAGTCACAGAGGTCATTCCTTTTCCTCACGTGCTGACGCTATTCCCAGATACCAGAGCACTCTTGAGAGAGGCTCGAGGCTGACCCAACCCTTCTTGTCTTTGTGAGCATAAAAGGCAAGGAAGAGGCCTTCCTTCTTAGAGGAAGAATGGCTTCCTAAATCCCGCATCCTGTGGCACAGTGCTGCACATTCACAGAGGAGCTACAAGCACAGCTGAAGTATCAGAGCTCTGCAGTCACTCAAATGAACAGAACTGGCTTTTTCTCAGAGAAAACAAATGTCTTAACAAAGTAATTAGCCCATCATCCCCCATTCACCCGTCTCTCTGTTTCCGCCCCCCCCTAACATTTTCTGCAACTAACTGCTTCAATACCAGATCATTTCTAGATTATTGTCCGAGCTTATTGTACATGTATCCAAAACTGATGCAGCTGCAAACAAAATGAGTGCAGAGCTAGACAGCGCTAGACAGCTTTCGATTTGCCTGTTTTAGCACCTGGACTAATCCTGTTCCTGGGGTATTGTAGAGGAATATTTCTTTTTTTGTTACTGGACAATAATCGCCCAGACCAATGATGTGTGGGCACGTAAACAGAGCCCTGCACACAAACCAAAAGGCCTTTCTCCTCCACTGGCTGAGACAACAAAACTGTAACAAGATAAACTTCTCAAACTTTAAGTTTTCCATGAAAGAGACACAGCATCTCCTGCATTTAAGTATCAAAAAGTTTATTTTATCCTCCACAAAGAGCCAGCTTGAGGGCAAGCCTGAAATCAGCTGTTATTGGGTGGATTAGTGGAGTGTAAATGTATGTGTTTGTGCAGTACCTAGAGCAAGAAACTCCCTTCTAAGGCCAAGGTAGGGGTCTTGCCTGATTTGTTAACAAGGTAATCTTTCATTCACATGTACATCCTTACTCAGACACATCAACACTCAGACTGAGGAAGAGCTGAGTTATCAAGATGACCCTTGTGTTGAAAGCTGTTTGAATGTCTTAATCCCCTCTAATTGCCTGGCCAGAAGTTACAGGTCAACAGGATGAGCCAGTGAAGGTCATGTGACTGCTCTACAGGGGGTGCAGATGAACAATCTGATTAAGAGAGGTCAGGGACCTTTTTAATCTAAGGCGGGATTATTGTATAGGATATGTTAGAGGCATTAACGTGGTGTGGAATTTGAGTGAAAGGTGGCCAATAGTGTGTGGTGTTGGTCATGACAACCAAGCATTGTAATTAATTATAATGATATTGTTTCATTAGACTAGTGGACTTTTTCCCCGGCTCTTTGGCTTCAGTTGAATCTATAGGACCCCCTTTTGTGATCAGCAGAGAACGGTTTTCTAAAGTCTCTCCCACCAGTTGGAGTTATCCCACTAGCACTTGAAGATCAGCCAATTCTAGGGTTTTCATATTACCAAACAAACAGACAGTACTAGCACACACACAGAAACACACACACACACACACACAGCGTTGTGCTGACCAGCCAAGCCTGAGAAATTGTCTAAAACAATTTTCCCAGTTAATTTTGAATGTGAGAATTCCTGGGTGAACTGTTGACATGGCTAGCGCTGCTCTACTAAAGATCACTGTACAGTGTTCTTGCTTCATGTTGCATGTCCGCTGACATGTTCAACAACTTCTGCATGTCCCAGAGGATGAGCTTTGTTTGCAGTTCTGTGCACTGTTCACTGAATTACGTAGACTTGTGCTCATGTTAGGTCTCTCTGTGTTTGTTGGGATGCTGGCATTAAGCCTGCATGACATTGGTAAGTGGGTGATATGTTCTTTTGGTAGGGATGCAGCTTTGTTAACAGTGAGAACCCACCACTTAAAGTTGTTCCGGTTGCCTGGCCCCAAATTTGATGAGAAGCAACATTGTAACCTGGTCACGTGTGGTCATGCATTAGTAGACTGGCGACTGACTGACTGGTGTTTGTTAACCTTGTTCATTAACTTTTGTGTGTGAATGTGTGTGCACATGTTCCTATATGTGTCATTTGGTACATTTTCTTATAGTATTAGCTTTTTCCAGGGGATAAAGATTTGATCTCATAAAGCTTGCTTAGTTTTATGGAATTCATTTTTCTTTTTCTTTACATCCATTACATGTTCCTTCATATGCATTTTTTGTGCAGACATCATTTGGGCCTGTGTGTGTGTGTGTGTGTGTGTGTGTGTGAATAGCTCTCTACAGATGCATCTGCTTTGGGTTACAGAACTCCTGAATTATTTCTGTGGTGTAGATGAAAACCTGCTGCCTGCATCAAGAACAGGACATGTTTTACATCAAGTTGGTCACAGCATATGTGCCCTACAGGACTCCTTAAATAAAGGAAACAGAAAACATAGCTGTTTTATTGCAGAATATACATACAGTACAATATGTCTCAAGGTAGGACTCTCAACTTGCCTGAGTACTGATTTCTGACCACAGTGTATGTCCATCATTTGTATCGCAAAATGAGATAGGACCTTATCTCTTTTAGACATTTCAGTCAAGCAGTCAAGAAGGCATTTGTTAAAGGAACAGTTTAATAGTTAAATGAGAAGATCTATACCAGCTACCACCAGCAGCTGGTTAGCATAGCTTAACACAAATACTGGAAATTCTGCCCCCCTGTGCAACCTCCTGTAAAACCACATTTTTTACACTTTTGTGTGAATTAAACATATGAGCTGTTATAAGCTTTAGAGGTGTTACTGGGTTTTGCTATCTTTGGACAGAGCCAGGCAAACTGTTTCCCCCTGTTTCCAGACTTTGTGCTAAGCTAAGCTAACTATCCCCTAACTCTAAATTGATTTAGCCTATAGACATGAGAGTGGGATCGATCTTCTCATCTAACTCTCGGCAAGAAAGCAAGTGTGTATCAAGTGTATTTCCAAAAATGTTGAAATATCCCTTTAAGCATTTCAAGTTATTTCAGCTAAATCTAGTGTGTATGTACATTGAGAGCAATGTAAGACCAGAGTCATACATTGTATGGCCATTAAAGGTGATTCAGATTCTGATTTTAATGTTAATTGCAGTGGAAGGTACAGTGTATTACTTTTCTTATTGAATGAATGCAACAAAAAGCCACTTCAGCTGGCTCTTCTCGTCTATTAGGATTTTATCATTTTCTGTCGAATGGTGCTTTCATACATTCATTTTATGCACTAAAAACAAAAGCATATGAAATATGTTCAGAGAATCTAGATACAGGAGCAGTTAACATGAAAAACTGTTTGGCTTAACTTGATATCTATCTTGGGATTAAAAATGCTGTTTCATATCGTAGCATTCCAGCTTGTGCATGTGCAACTCGCCCCCTCACACAGACACACACACTCATGCTGTTTACAGAGCAAGTTGCACCAGGAGCCTTGTCTTCCAAGTATGGCAGTCAGACAGAAAAAAATCCCAGCCTCTCAGTACCAGAGAAGGCCAGGAATGTCAGAGCAGCACAGTTCAACCCACCACAGTCTGAAAAAACATATATCTCTTCCACCTCTCATCTTTTATTATTTTTTGTTTCTCATCTCTGTCTCTCTCTCTCTCTCTCTCTCTCTCTCTCCTGCTTCAGTGTGTGAAGCCTAAGACTGTTGTGGGAATAGCATAGTTCAGTATCACCTTTGATCTTATTGACTGTCAATAAAAAACAAATGAATATCCAAAACCACAAAAAAGCTGGAATGAGTCAACAGACAGACACTGATCTCATAGCTTTTATGACATCAAAATCAGCTGAGTAATAGCATCAATAGGTGTTTGTTTTCTAGTTTGTGCACATGTGCTTGCGTATATATTGTTCCTGCTACATTTATCAGAAGGTATTGTGTTGTCTGTATTGCAGTCTACTCCATAACTATCTCATTTAGCGTTGCTTAACGAGCCCTGCTGCCAAGTGGGATCCTTTTGACATGTATGGAGTAAATCTATCCTGATTGTCTCCATATGGAATCCATGATTCTTGGTCTACCGCCATAAGTCTTTATGCAATGACATACACAGGTTAAACTTTTAACTTTTTTAAACCAATTACGCGAGGGACACAGGAACTTGTAAACCTCACTTCAAAACTCTTAAAGAAGAGATGTGCTATATAACTCTACTTGTTGTTTCAGTGGGACTCGCAGAGTCCACAAAAGGACCAAGATGTTTATGTGAAAGTTCACGGATACATTCAATTTCACAATGTTGCACAATATTTACTGGCAGGACACAAAGCCAAAATCTCATCGGATGTCATTAAGAATAATTAGATCAGCCAACTTGAAATCAACCCAAACAGCCGAACGCCCAAAACATACAATAAAATGTAAACACAAAACTAAGTGATGCAACAATATGGCTAACTTGCGTACTCCTCCTTACATTTGGGAAGCTTGTGTCGGAGTACACACGGCAGAGAAGCCATGTGGCGGATCAGGGAGACAGTTTCAAGGCACAACAACTGAGTTACAGGGTTAATGACAGTCTAGACCTCAGGGATTGGTACTAAACCATGTGAGAAATCCAGGCAGCAAACACCACAAGTTGCCCTTTACATATCTCCAAGGTAGGAGCTCTGTGATTGACAATATGGTCGCACTCGTGGTGGAAACCCTGAATTCTTGAAAGTTAAAGCTCTGTAAGTGTATGGATGTGAGAAGAGCACAACAAAACGCTAGAATACAAAGTAACTGAGTTAGCACAGTTATCTGGTTTCCCCCTCCGTGAAATCCATATCAGTGCGGAAGGAAGGCTCCTCTCACATCCGAAGAGATAAACTGAGAGGGAATTCTCCAGTCAAATCCTTTTCCATGGCTACATAGATTTTGACATTTGTATTTTGTTTTCCTTAAACAACAACAAAACTACAGTCTTCCGCAGGACTTGTTTCCTGATAAAAGCAGACAGAACTTCCGTGTGTGACTCTGGCTGAGGATGTCAGTTTCATATCTTTATATGAGGTCATGTCCCAAAGTAGGCTATAGCTCTTGACACTGCTCTTAACCTTTTGTTTTGATTACCTTGTGTGTCTGTGTGAATTGAGGTTGTTTTTGTGAGTGAGATGCCTTGACTGAATCTCATTATACTTGCCTAATAGCCATTATGTTAGAAGGTCATATGAAGACTTTCATTGGTGTTTGATTTGTTTGTGTGTGTGTGCTGAATATGAGCATACACATGCAAAAAAGAAGAGGGGATGTGAAATGACAAATCCTCCCAAATGTTTGTGCTCAGCGTAGGATACCCCAAGGGGTTTGGGATATATTTCAGCAGGAGTGGGAGGTTATGGCAGAAATGTGCTGGGAATGTGATGTCGTTTTATGAAAAGCCTGTAGATGACACTGACCAGATGTTTGTGTGACCTTCAGTTTCCCTTAACATGGTAGGGAATACACATGAAAACACATACAGCTGTTGGAAATGTACAGTTAATGTGGAGTGCTTTCCTGATGGGAATATGTCTGCCCCCATGAGGTTAAAATCAGTATTGCCGCAATACTGTTGATGAAACCTGCGGACAAAATGTATGCAGGAGGCTAGAATTGGTGAAATGGTAGAAATGGTATGAATTTCACACAAGACAAAAGAGTTACATATACTTGCCATATTTGGAGGTTGGCTGTAATACATGATAAGTGGATTTGCCCACTTTGGCAAGAAGAACAGAGGCAGTGAGTCATACAGCAACATAATTTAGTTAAGAAGCCTCAAGTCTGTTATAGCTGTTTTATAAGGTCAGGAATTCAGTTTGATTGTGTGTGTTAAGACTTGCGACTGTATTGATTGGCTGTGGAAAAGTTAGTAAATTCTTTTCACTGAAGGCCTCAGAGATACAGTTAAAGGGTGTTATTATTCTTTTCCTTCTTTTCTGTTATGATAGTATATTATAATGTCAGATTTTCATTCTAAACGTGGCCAAAGTTAAAAATAATGAGGTAAAGGTATGTAAAAGTAAACCCTGTGAGCAAAATGCTCAGGCTCCTGGCTTCTCTGAATACTAGGTTTACAATGATTTTTTTCTACTTTCCGACCTAGCTGACGTCATCTGCTCATGATCTGGTCAAGGTGCAGCGCTTCCACGACATACAGGTCCATCCATCCGCTCTGTCTGTCTCAGTATTCCACCGCTCAGCTCGTAGCACTGTCTCCAGTGCAAATACGATATGTGGAGAGGTCTGTCTGCACGGGACTACTCTGCTCCAGACTGCCCTAAATTTTTTGGAGGTTGTACAATCTGTCTCATAGAAAATGCCCTTTCACTTGTGAAAGAAAGTTAGTTTCTTGATAAACAGAACAGGCTTTAATTGTTGTTAAAACGCTAACTACTGCTAACAATAGCTTCTCTTAGCTTGTTAGCTCAGTTATCCATGAGCTAGAGGTCCCGTTACCTAGCTAACTTTTAACTGATATTTAAACATTAGGGCAAACTCTATCTGCTGAGGAAGATTGTGTGATATGATTGAAAGCTCCAGAACAGCTACTACAGATAATTTACCTTGTGGTGTTTATTTTGTCTGAACATTGTGTATTATTTATTTCTGTCCAGTAAGGTCAGGTCAGTGACTACACTCATTTGAAATCTGGTAAACTCCAATAGAAATTTATAATGCCCAATCCATGCAAGCTATTCGGTAACAGGCGCCGCTGGCCTCAGCCATGATGGTGCAGCTATTGTGTTATTAGGATCCAGTTATGCAACAGCTCTATACACTCTCCCTTGGTTTACATTAAGAGCGTCTGTGTTAATGTCAGGATCTATGGACCGACATCGCTCTCTGGCCCAGACCTGTAATCTCGAGAGTAAACTTTGCTCATCACTTCCTCTCTCCTGGGCCCATCTCAGAGCTGGAGTTGTGTATCTAATGATGTCATACATATCGAGCAAGTGTTGTTGAAACATTAGGTCTTCTGGGATGAGGCTTGAACGTAAGTAACATCCTGCACCTCTAACACATAAGGCCAAGGACTACGTTAAGAATGCCTGTGAAAGTGCCTCTGAATACTATGTCCTAAATCTCAGTTACACCCTACTCGTTCTATTCTTCTGTTGGCATTTCATGCTTTTATCTCAGACTCTCTCAAAGCAAACTTTCAGGACTTTATTTCCCTGCCAGATCCAGCTTCAGTAAACAATCACAAATACACTGTCATACACACAATTATGGTAAGGCACTGTTTTGTGCAGCACCCAGTAAATGTAAACACTCAACAACATACGTCATGTTAATTTTTCACTGTTTGGAGACATCCACGCCTGCCATCCAGACTTAGGAATGACATAAATACTTGTCCAAAGAGGCTGTGTGCTACAGAGGTTTACTGGCTCTGATACAGGTTCTCCAGTGACTCACCAGCCACTGTATATTCACAGTGGACACCGCAGAGTCTGAGGCTTCTGCTCAGTCTGTTTGCTCTTTTGAAGATCATGCTGTTTGGGCGTGAGTAGCACCACCTTCATTTTCTCACAATCTGACGCTCTAGCAGACTCTGTACTGTGCCGGTAGCCTGTAGCACAATTTAAATATACTCCTTTACACGAAAGATACAGCATTCAGAATATGACTTGACTAAAAGTACATTCATATTCTTAAATAATTCTCGAGTAAATGTACTTTACATTCCACCCCTGTCAGTACGTTATTTTCATCTTGGGCTTGTGTGTGAACTGGTAAGCCCATCATCCACCTTTCACCAGGGAGATAATCAGAACCCTCATCATCTGAAATACCCGGGGATCTGTATGATAAAGGTCCTCTTAAGGTCCCCTTTTTATGCAAAGCTCAGATACCCAATCAGACGAGTCATCCACTCGAGAACTGCAAGACTCATTAGCAAAAAGCTCTTTTTGTGCAGATGTCAGTTGGGTCTTTGTGCCTATGTCTCCCATCTGGTGTTTGGGTTTATGACAGAGCATAACGGATATAGAAGGAAAATAAACAGGGCAAGTCAAAGAAAGACTACCTTGATCTACCTGCAGATTACTGCGCTGTTCTCCAGAGATCTAGCAGTAGACGTGACAGGGTGGAGGCTTTTCATCACACATAAGCACGCATAGCGTCCTCATCATAGTGCCTGTCAGTTTGAGACTTGGGTTTCCTGGTCATGCCCTCCAACATGTAGGAATGTCTGCTCAGCTTGTGCCTTAAAGGGAATGGAAAAACTGTGAGACAGAGAACAACAGGTGAATGAGGGGTGACTTAAGCAATACTTAACCATGAGCAGCTGTGATTTACTTAAGTGGTGCTGACAATATGTGAACGTGTTCCCTCATTGTGTTAGCGTGCCTTCACTCCCTTGGTGAAATGTCAAAAAAGAATCACATTAATCCAGCACCAGGAGCTGTTACTGCGAGCCAGCAGGTTTTCCATAATAAAACACACATGTGCGTAATTCTGAGAGTCAATATTCCTTTTCCTCTGTTTGTCTTATGATACTAATCTGATCTGAAGCAGGTGTCCTTTACGTTTTACTGTGGTATAACAGAAATTAGGCCTTTGGGGGGGAGGGAAAAACACTTACAGAACCAGGAGTGGGGAGGTGAGATGAAGTGAGTCAGAGGTGTTTGAGAGAGCGGGAATGGGTAATCTTGCAGGCCACACGTGTTATATTCTGCAAATAGAGAAAAACAAGTGCACTGGGACAGGGTGGGGGCAGTCAGGACTGGAGGTCCTGTTTCCCTGTGGTTTCCCATGGTTTTAGGGCCACACATTGATTCACTTATCAGGTATGTTGGAGAGGATTGCGTGTAAGAAGGAAGACAGGGAATATGTTGAAGACTTGGACAGGATATTAAGAAAATGTATAATTAAGAATGACCTATGCAGAGATGACTATAAGGTTTAGAAAGTTGAGAACGGATCACGATGAATGGTGATGGAGCCATTAATTTGTTGTGTGTGTGTGTGAGAACGAGAGACACAGTCAAATATTTCTGGGTAGTGAAGCTGTGCTCTCTCTGCTCAGGCCTGCAGAGCCTGTCCAAAGCTCTGACAGGCTTCTGGCTGGATGCCCTGCACGTGAGTCTAGCAACAGCTGGATGATGGAGGGAAATGGAGGAGAGGAGCAATGGAGGAGAGAGCCAAGATAGTGCAGGCCAGTTCCCAGGCTCCAGCTCCTGGAGAACCCAGAGGAGAGGAAGTCCGGGGAGGGAGGTTGGGGGGGGGGGCAAGAACAGCTGCTTTAACACCCTCTGCCTGCATGTAGTTCTACAAACCTAATCAGTGACCCTTCATGTGGCTTAAAAGTAACCTGTTCACATACCTGATCAACACCACCATCAAGAAAATTACAGACACTATAGTTGTTTTATATTATGTGAACAGGGTAATTTGTAGTGACACAACCACAGAGAATTTCCCCCCAACTCTGCCGTTCTCTTTAGCTCCGTGCAGCTTGATAGCAACTGGGAAAGATCAGCAGGCTTGCATGAAGTTGCTCACTGTAGTGATTTGCAGTGTCAGCGGGATGTCTATGAGCCATCTGGCTGAGGCAGTATACTATTGTGCTATAGAAGAATGAAAAGTTTGTAGCACACATCTGATGGATGACATACAGTGACACTCAGCCGGTGCCTCTTGTACTGTCCAGCTGGCAAACACTGTCTTTCTATGATTGTCCTAAATGTTTTGTCTTCCGAGTGATGGATCATTTATTGTTATTTTTCTCTTCATCCTCAGGGTTGTGGGGCATCATGTGGAACATGTGACTGCAGTGGTGTAAAAGGAGCAAAGGTGAGATTTTAATTTGTGCTCATTTCATTTGTCATTTTCAATCAATCCTTGTGCATTTTCTTGTTATTTTTGGATATCAAGCCTTCATGTTAGTTTGCAGTTGCAGTTGATGCAAAGTGCAGTCTCTTTAAGTTCATAGCAGGCTGAAGCAGCCGTGACGGTGCTTCCTACTGTATGTCCTGACTAATGGGGTCAGCTCAGTGGGACAGACTGGAGCTAGGCCTCAGTGGAAAAGCAGTGGATGGGGCTCCGTCACGGAGCAGAGACCAAGACGGGAACAAATATCAGTTTGAATTAGAGCATGTCAGGACACAGCTGGGCTGAAGGCCTTATTACCATCAGAGGGAGGGAATCGCTCACATACAGATGTATAAATAGTGGGGACACTTGCTATGAACTGGCTGTGAGCCTTTGAGCTATCAGCACATAAAAGACCAAAACCAACAATAAATTCATCCAACTGACAAGTATTTCCTTTGTAGCCAAAGCCTGATCAAAAACAAGTACATATGTTTTCAGTGACCTTGGTCTGAAGATAAATACTTACTTACTTTATAAACTGCATTTTATTATAGAAGTGATCTCTCAGCCAAAATACCTGACAAATTCTTTATTTAAATCAGTTGTTCCAACCTGGGGGCCAGTTTTATCGAGCTAAACGTGAGGAGTCACAAAAGATTAATAGGACAGCAACAAGACTTTCGTCTTATCTTTGCCTTTTTCCGAGTGAGATCATGATATGGCCTCTCAAGCACTAAAATAATCAAATTAAGTTGTCTGGTTAAATTGGTCATAACCAGAAGAAAAACGCAACCTTTAACAAGGGGTCACAAGTAGACGCTGCTTTGTTTTATGCTGTCAAGCAAGGAAAGTTGGGAACTGATTCTTTAAAGTAGATTTTTTTTCTACTGTGAATCCTACTGTTTGAACATACATGCGTATTTTTGGCTCAGTTATATCAGACGACTGAAGACTGTTATCTATAACCTCAAAGTGCAACAGTCTGGCCTTTTATGGCTCCTCCTTACAGTAGCAGTCGCCAAACATTCAGCTCTCCCGACAACAACAGATGTACTGACTGTGTTCGGTGGAGCTCAGCCAATCCACTGTGGTTTCAAAGCACCTCTGTGTTTTGAAAGTTGCTGAAAGGCCCCAAACAGCCTTCCTAAAATCTCCTGTAAGTTTTATTTCCAATGACATCACTTTCTGACGTTACACAACAGGAGTTGCCATGGCAACCCTATGATGTTTCCCATAGTTCAAAATGCAGTGTTTCTCCCGACTAATGGTAGTCAGGTGTGACATTGATCCAAAAAGTTTCAATATGGTTTTATTCTTATTTATTCTTATTTATTTATTCTTATATTTGCTATATAACTTGGCAGTTTATGCTTGGCAGCTCTGGGAGTGCAGTGAAGAAGGAGCATGACTCCTCTCTTTTATAAGCAATGCTGCCATCTAGTGGTAGATAGTGGAAACAACATATAGGAATCTTTCTTGGGCAGATTTAGGTCACTGGGAAGGACACAGATGATATTTGTTGAGACCAATATTTGTTTTTATTGTTTTCAATACTGTTTTTAATAAAATAAAATATGCTTGGCTGTTTTGGCACTGGCTTGACCCACGTGTACTGTATGTAAACTTAAGCAGAGGAAAGAAAGAATGAAAGTTTGCTTTTCATATAATATACAAACAAGAACATTCATAAAAATTGGACTCACAGATCACATTGTGTTTTCCACTTATATTTATTTTCATGACACCTTTAGTGATTAGTGTCTGAAATATAGATAGATAGATAGATAGATAGATTTATTAAATCATAAAATATCTTGAAATCTGTTTTGAAAACTCTTTCAACATTTTGTGGTTAAAATTGTTCTTTCTAATCTTTGTTAATATAAAGATTTTTGTCCTTTTACCATCAAACTCACATTCTGTGCTTCACAGGGTGAGCGTGGATTTCCTGGCCTTCAAGGTAATATGGGATTCCCTGGTATGCAGGGACCTGAAGGGCCTCCAGGGCCAATGGGGCCCAAGGTCAGTACACACTCACACACAAATTAAAATGAATAACCTTAAATTAAAATGAATGAATGAAGCTTTATTATTGTGTCATGCGTATGATTACGCCCAGCCCGCATGGGCTTACAAGACACCAACACTGATATACAGGAAAAAATAAATATACAAGATAGCCAGGTCCAGAGTACATCATATACAGTGCTAACCAAATAGAAACAAGGATTAGAAGCGGAATAATAATAAATGGTACATATGTATTCAGATACATGCATGTATGTGTTCATACATAGATGCATTCATATTTACTCAGATAACCACCCACATAAACCCATAACCTTACACAGAACAAAATTAAATCTAGTTAAACAAACTAGCTTGCCTTCTTTTCCAAGCTTTTGAGACAAAGTTTGCAAACTTAAATACATCACAGTTAAACAAGCATGCAAATTTTTGATCGTCAGCATATCAAAATATTTCAGAGATTTGCCGTGTAACATTCAGAAGCAAAGATTCTCTTAGATCATCATAATGTGTACAATACAAGAGGAAATGAGATTCACTTTCCACTTCACCGAGGTCACATAGCTCACACAATCGTAAGTTTGGGTTGACCTAAAAACATTGTGAACTGATTTTGCCCCCACAGTTAATGAAAACATGGGACAAACACAAACATACATTACTAAATTTTTAAAACACAAAACAAACTATTGATTGTTGAAATGAATTTAACTGATTATGCAGTATTTCCATTTGTGTCATTTGTCACTACAAATATGAGCTGACTTCATGGCTCCTAAGAATAAATCTTTCTCTGTTCTGATGATCATGTTGTCATTTATTTCTCTCAGGGAGATTTGGGTGAACCTGGGGGTCCTGGACTGAAAGGAGTGCGGGTAAGTTACTAACCACCAAAATCATAATACAGGATTATATTCAATGAGACAGACTTCTATTCCACAAATTATTGCTTATGTTGTTGTATTAGTTTTGATGTTGGCTTGAAACAATAATACTGATATGGTGATCTTGCAGGGTCCTCCTGGTCTGCCAGGTTTTCCAGGAAACCCGGGACTACCAGTAAGTTCCTAAAAAATACGGCTGGATGATGTTATTATTTTTTAGGTTGCATTTGAATTTTGGACGCTGTCTGTTGGGAGGTCATTTCTGAAGACCGAGTAGAATGACCAAGAAGCTGGGGGCAGTTTGTCACGATGTACCTGAAAATTGTCTCACATTGTGTATTTGTGAACTCCCGCTCTTAGGGCATCAATGGAAATGACGGCCCACCAGGTCAGCCAGGTATCCCAGGATGCAATGGGACTAAAGTAAGCCACTTCTAAAATGTTCTACTGTGTTTCGAAGTATTTGTTCACCTGACGCCTGGTGTTTTATTTTGTCACGTAAACCTTAACACCGGTTGTACCTTCTGACTGTGTTGTGTTTGTGTTTCAGGGAGACAGAGGAAGGGATGGCACTCCCGGTTTTGCTGGTCTTCAGGGACCTCCTGTAAGCAACTGTGACTCACATGACAATCAACCACCACTCCACTGCCCAGCACACATTTCAGTTGTTGCCACACTATGAAAACTAGTCTGTGAAGTTTTTACAACATCACAACCATAACATTAGAATCATATGATTTCTACATGATATAGAAAAATGATGACAGCATCTCAAAATTGTAATATTGCATCCTTCCAGAATATGCTATAGATATGTCACTACTGTCGTCTCTTTTCAGGGCATCCCAGGACTTCCTGGATTGAAGGTCATCTGAAATTTATGAAGCATTAACATCTTTTATGTACATGTGTTGTAAAACAATACAAGGATTCCTGCATGAGGAGACACAAGTGTTCACCACCACTTATTTTTTGTTTTGTCTCCTACAGGGCGATCCTGGTGGTGTGATTGGGATTGTTCCCCTGAAAGGAGACAGAGGATTCCCTGGCGCACCTGGATTACCTGTACGTTTGTGTATGTGTGTGTGTTCGTGAAAGGAGACTGAGACACTGTAATCTGAATTTTCATGTAAATCCAAGTTCTACCTACACACGTCTTTCTGTCCCAGGGATCAGCTGGACCTTCTGGACCTACTGGACCTCCTGGACCTCGTGGCTATCAAGGACCCAAAGTGAGTTACACCTACAGTGAGGGACTGTTTATCATCCTACAGAGTCACAGACAAACTTTGACAGATAAGGAATATTGGTTGTGCAGAAACACATGGTTATCGTTTAAAGAGCACAACTGATCATCTCAGTAGATTTTTTAACCTGAAAAATACTGATGGATAATTTCTCAATGCTCATCAGTTAGATAGAGTACTAGTATTGTCAGTTTGCTTGACTAATTGAATAACTGTTTGACAGGGTGATCCTGGCCCCCCTGGTCCACCCGGAGACAAGGTAAGACTAATCATACATAAAGATTTTACAATTGTAAAATAAAGTCCACCATCCTCTTAATCACCCAAGTGAGATGTCATAGGACTTTTTTTTTAACTTATCTGCAGGGTGACAGGTTGGCCTTTGAAGGCGAGAAAGGAGATAAGGTAAGAATTTGAGTTTTATTTTATATATTTGCAAAAAAAAGGCATTGTTTAAATTTCTTATATGATACTTTTCCTGTAGAGGTGGTTGGAGCACTTTACAGTTCAGTAATAAAACAATAAGAATGGTGTGATAGCTTTCTTACCATATGTGTTTTCTTCCTTAGGTAAGAAATAATATCATCTCAAGTAAAGTTTTGATGGCATTATCTTAAAAAATTGAAATGTGAAAGGAAATTCCAGCAGTCTCTGATCATTTGTGGCCATGTCCTGTATTTTCTAGTGATTGTGAAGGTATTTCAGGTATTGATCAGAGGGGCCGTAGTCGTAGGCACATCACATGTACATGCAATGTTATTGGAAAGCAGCATCGATTAAAAGAGCTATGAAGAGCCGTTTCATTCAAAACCCTACCCAAACTGCTCACCACCTACACAGTCAGACTGCTCTGCCACCCAGTGGACATAGAGTGCAACCCAATCAACAGCACCAGTTGACAGCATGCACCAGGATAGCGTGCATTGTCCAATTAAATTTGGCTGGGGGTCACAAGGTCTTCTTCATTTTAAGGACTATAAGACAGCTTCATTCATTTTTTTGTAAAGTTTGGATTTTTATTTAAAGAGGTGCTATTATGGTTTTTGGCTTTTCCCCTCTCCTTTACTCAGTTATATATCTTTTTTGTGCATGTACTAGGTTTGCAAAGTGAAAAAGCCCAAAGTCCAGCCCAAAGGGAGTTCCCATCTCCCACAGAAAGCTCTGCTCTGAGCTGCCTGAAAACAGCTCTTTTTAGTACAGCTGAATCAGCTGTTTACCAGCCTTTCTCTGACCTGCCCTTCTCTGCTTCTGATTGGCTGGTAGTCCTTAACTAGGAACTGTGCATGTGCAACTCCTAACAAAGATTATTTAGAGACAAGATGTATCACTCCATAGCTAAAACGAAGCCTTCAACACAGGGTGAAAAGAGGAGCTGCAGCAATGTGCAGTATGAAAAAAAAATATGGTGTTTTTTGAAAATGAAACCATGTAAACCTGTTTTGGCACAACCTCTAAATAGGATTTTAAACCTGAAAATAAGCATAATACCACCGATTTAAGATAAAAAATCCTCATAGGATAAGGGCACGGGGAAGACCTGAACAGAGCCTTTGCTCTCCGCTAAACAGCCCCGTCCTGATTTAGAGTACACAGTTAAGACAAACAAAGAGCTAATGAAACAATGGCCAAGCAGGGGGAAGAAAAATCAGAAACAATCTGCCTCTTCCTTACAGAATGTATGATCATTAAAAATTTGAACAAAAAAACAACAAGGGGTATTTTCCTAAAGTTTCTAAATATAAAACCCATCTCTGATGGAAATGTCACAATCTTACATACTTTTACTTTTAAGTTTGTATCTAATTATCCAAAAATATTCAAATTGGTATGCAGTTTGGGTGGAGTTTTGAATGAAATGGCTCTCTATACAGAGTAACGCTTGCACACTGACTTCAAACCATACATTTATTTAAATGAGCAACATTTTGATCATATAGATTTCATCAATAATCTTGATTAATTTGAGCCAGTTAGCCAGCTGTTTAGTTTAAGAGGTAAGAGAATTCTCTCAACACATTAAGGAACAATTAACTCTTCAGTATCTAAATCACAAAATTTGGAGATACTTGATTTTCACTCGATGAATTTGCTTTTCTTTTGATGAAAATGTATTTGGCTTTGGCTGGTGTTGTGATCGCTGCTGTCTCCCTGCAGGGTGAACAAGGATTTCGTGGCCCACCCGGCCCTCCTGGACCTCCAGCACCGGCAGTGGAGGGACATACCACAGTGCATGTGGCTGGACCGCCGGTACTCACTCAGTTTTTTAAAAAATGACCAGAAATTGATCTATTTTTATGTATAAATAAATTGCAATTGCTAAATGTCTGTTTAAGACTTGTATTATTTCCTGAATGTGTTTGTGTTTTTTATTACTAAAGGGTGAAATAGGACCTCCAGGAGACAAAGGAGAAAAAGTTAGTATTTTGCTTTCAAATGCTGAAGTGCATGTCTGTCATTACTGCGCTCACAGGCTGTTATCTTTTACTTCAACTTTATACTTTTTTGACACACCTGATTTTCTTTGCAGGGCTTTTGCATCCCACATCACGATGGTGTCAAAGGTGATCACGGCCCGCCTGGACCAAGAGTAAGTGGCAGAAATGTGTCTCTATGGGATGGTATAATGGTATAACAAATAAAGAAAAAAGTTCAGCGTTAGTTGTCACTGTGAGATTTGTATGCAGATTTGTCAAATGTTTGACTGTAACATGGAAACAAGCTTTTTTATAATGTGTCATTACAAAAAACCTTAAACTTGTTTCACTTAAGTTTCTCTGTGCACCCATTTGAGCAGATACAGATTCAGTTGCATGTAGATATCTCCATATTATCAATCCAAGTGAGAACAAAACTAATAAAAGTGTTTATCTGTTTCTGTAATTTTAGGGTAAACCTGGCAAAGATGGAGAGGATGGGCCAAAGGTAACGAAAATTTAAAGTATTACTCACCTGCTGTACTATGCCCAACTGTTGTTTTATTTTATTTTATGAAATATGTATCGCTAAAGAACGTTTATACTTTTATACAGGGAGAAAAAGGCTTTCCTGGAAATCCTGGATTCACTGGTTCTCCGGTATCTAGTGCAGCTTTTATATACTCTGCACATATTCAGTGCTTTAATCTAAAACATAAATGATCTTGGAGGTGTTAAGATCTAAATTTGCTATCTTGTTTCAGGGTTCAAAGGGAGAAAGAGGACCACCAGGTTTTGTAAGTAATCTCTCTCCTCCCTCTCCTGTTTTCTCCTTTCCTTGCTTTCTTTCACTTTCACCCACTCACTCTTTTCCATCAGCTACAAAGAGGATGAGAAATACCAGCAGATGTCACAACATATTAAATCAGTCCCTTTAACATGCTCACACATGAAAGGGGATTACCTGCAAAACCCTGTAAATTGCCCAAAATCCTTAGTCTATCTCTCAAAAGTAAATATTTATATTATTGAACATGTCAGTGCCATCAGAATGAGTCCTTCTGTCATTGTTTATATTAAAAATAAAAAGATATTCAAAATGTTTAGCCATGTTGTCATAAAACAGTGTAGGATTTTCTAATGTAAACTATGGCTAAGGTTTGGATGACAATGATTGAAAATGCACAGGGCTGCATTTTTTTCTGTGTGGCATTTATCAGTTTCATCAGTACAGAGTTATACATTGCAAGAAATTGGACAGTATTCCCACTTACCCTTTTACTGTAATTTGTCAACAGAGCATGTCATTGTGATGCAGAAAAAACAAAACTGTTTTACAGTCAACACATTACAAAATTAGAAATGTAGGCTGACATCCTGTCTGTTGGGCCACTGATTCTTATCCACATCACAACAGATATCTTTAACAATTTAGGACACATTTACAAAAAAATAAAACATTTCTAATAGACATGTATAAAAAATATGACAGATTATGACAACGTTTTCAACCATTTTGTATGTAATGACTAATGCAGTCAACTTAGGCCTAGATGTTTTGGGGGGTAAGACAGAGAACCAGTCTTATGCGCTGTGATCAATATGACATGAGCAGTTGATAATGTAGGAAACAGCCAACAATTGTATATAATCATTTGCATAAATGTGTCAAAGCATTTGCAATTTGTGACGAGAGGTTGAACAAGTAGTTTTGAGAATTTCAATTCTGCTCTGAGAAATGTACCAAAGCGAAAAAAACTGTAAGGCTAAATATTATTAAATTTGAAATTATAGTAATGTAATGGATCAAATTAACAAATAGCAAAATTATTCAGTTTTTTCATATCCTGGCAGTGTGAAAAGGACTTTGTAATAGTACTTAGACCCTAATCTAGGGACTTGTAAAGTACAGAAACTATAACATAACAGTTTTAATTGAGTTTCTCTGGGGGATATTTGACTTCTGACCTCAATATTTCTAAAACCCTGCCTTTGGCCTTGATTTGAGGAATGTCAGTTTGGAGACTAAAGGTTTTAATAGAATGCCTGCATTACAAACTATTGTACTAAAGATGTGGGCATTTACCAGGCAGGGAGGATCTAACAAAAGACACTAGTGAGTTGCATTATGGGAAACGTAGGATCCAGAATTAAAGGAGCCTGACCCATATGAGGGACATAAAGTTAACACACACATTTTCTTTAGTTGACCTGTAGCAGTTTCTCTAGTAGTACTTGTATCTTCACACCTTGCTACAGTGATGTAAAGTGTACTCCAGGGTCTGTCTGTACACTGTGACATCACTGTTGAGTTTGGTTAAAGGTACAAGAGAGCACACTTCTGACCACAGCCATACACATCCATCAGTGAAGCTTGGTGTGGTCAGAGGTGCAACAGATTGAAAAAGTTTAACCAGAGTGCAGTGAGTGTTCACTGCTTTTCAGCCGGGCATTAAGTTGAGAGATAATGGCAATTATAGAGACACGAGACAGCGAGACACAGAAGGATATGATACTACCATGTGTAATTGTTTTCTTTGCAGTTATTTCAATACAAATAATTTGCACCAGTACTGCAGTAATAGTCAGCATTAGAAGTAGAGATGGCACGTAAAGAGTTCTGAGTTAATCTCAGTTTAGGTAGATCAAAGTAATAAAACTTAAACATAATCTTAAAAAACATGTGCCCTTACTCATTGTAATTGTCTAATTTCAGGGTAATGGTGCCCCCGGTCCTCCCGGTCCTCGTGGTCTCCCAGGATTAAATGGAGAAAAAGGTAAAGCGAGGCTATAGTGTGCCTCCAAATGCGGACACACACACACACACACACACATGCATAAACACCAACCTTGGATCAGTTACCATTATATCCCTGTTTTTATTTCCTTTTTGGTTTCTTCCTAATCCACAGGTTTTCCTGGTCCTCAGGGAGAGGCGGGTCCACCAGGTAAAATAAAACAATATTTCAGCATAATATAACAACACAGCATTGAGGCTGCATACTGTATGTCAGCCACACACTAACCTGAAAAACGCACAACTGGCTTTCTTGCCTTCTACTATAGGCCGGCACATTGAAGGGCCTCGTGGAGAGAGGGGTCAGAAGGGAGACATGGGTGAGAAAGGAGATAGGGGTATGGAAGGAGAGTCTCTCATTGGACCTCCAGGACAACCAGGTCTCAGTGGACCCCCTGGACCACCTGGACAACCGAGTATGCCTTATCTTTGAATATTAGAATAATTTAAATAAATGACAACATGGTACACCCACATAAAGTGTGTATCTACAAATGATTTTCTAATCTCGTGTGTGTGTGTGTGTGTGTGTGTGTGTGTGTGTGTGTGTTATGACATGGCCTCACAGTTGACCCTAATGAATGTAACATTGCTAAAGGAGCTCCTGGTCCACCTGGACCTCCAGGGTTACGAGGGGAAGTGGGACAGAAAGGTAAGAATGTCTACAGTTAATGCTGTATGTACCACATGCATCAATACTGCTGCAAGAGAACAAATTTCTGTGCCTTACAGGTGACACAGGAGATACCTGTGTTCAGTGTGAAAGTTTCGGCCCACCTGGATTACCTGGCCCCCAGGGTCCTAAAGGAGATCGAGGTGAGTGAACAGTGGGTGCCTTCAAATCAAATGGTGTTTGACATCAAATTTATGTTGTCAAAATATTGTTGGCTGTTTTGCTGGAGACTTCTGACCCCATTTGTAGACTCTAGTTGTCATTTTCCAAACACAATGAATTGGATATTTTCTTATTCCACCATTTCTTCCTGTGTATCGACACCCACTACCATAAGTATTTAATGAGCTAAGAATGTACAATTATCTATTTCACCTGGCAGGACCTCCTGGGCCAGTTGGCAGCAAGGGAGACAAGGGTAGATCTGGTTCTCCAGGAGAACCTGGAAGACATGTGAGTAGAATAACGTCTCAGACACTTAGGACAAAATTCTGAGCTGAATGTTTTCATAGTTTATCACTCATTTCATTAAGGAAAACTGAAAAATATCAGAACATGTCATTTAAATTTTCTTTAGTGCATGATACATTTTTTTACCTGTGTCCAGGGTTCTCAGGGCCCTCCCGGACTGATAGGCGCTCCTGGTGCTGTTGGTGAGCCAGGGGACGTTTTCGTAGCTCCTGGTCTGAAGGGGGACAAAGGACTGCCTGGTCAGTCTGGTTCACCGGGACAGCCAGGGAGAGATGGACTGCCAGGGAGAGATGGCACCCCAGGTTTTCCTGGTCCCAAAGGAGAACCCGTAAGTGTGGTTTGTTTGATGACTCAAACTATCAGGATATTAGGACAGTATGCGCTAAAATTGTCCAATGCAATCTATCACAGCATTTCATGACTGTCCCTAGAAGCTTTGAAAGGACAGTAAAATAAATAAATAAACAGGCCACTTAATGTTTAAAACGCTTGTTTTCAAGTTCATGTTTACTTTCATTTGCTATAATGAGTATTGGTTATATTAACTAAAAAATGGCTGTATGCAATGTGGGCAGTAATGGGTTGAGACACAGATCACCCAACTTTACTGTCCCTCTCAATCTCTATTCAGTCTCTCTGATTTATTGTCAATCTTAAAAACAAAATAGATTGGACATCCCCATTCTCTAATCTTGCTTTCAGGCAAAAGAGGGCATCAAGGGTGAGCGTGGACCAGCTGGGGACCCTGGTCTTATTGGGACTCCGGGAGAGAGGGGTCCACCTGGCGTGCCAGGCTTCGGTCGACCAGGAGAGTCTGGAGAGAAGGGCAATCCGGGGAGACAAGGCTTTCCTGGAGCTCCTGGAGTACCTGGTGAGCATGATCAGAGAAATCATAAAGATGCACTCATATAGTCAAAGTCGAATCAAACTTAGGCATATCTGAGACTCACACACACACACACTGTACATTCATTCATTGACATATAGTTTGTGTCCAACAGGTATAAAAGGTGAGCCAGGTACAGGTGTGAGCACCCCAGGACCTCAGGGAGTACCTGGAACACAAGGAGAACCTGGCAGACCTGGAGTTAAAGGTGAGAAACAGCATAGTCAGCATGTTTTCAATTAACTCGTCTGCAAAAATTATTGATTTGAAATTTGTCCTTTGTGGATTAATGCATGAATTAATCTCATGTTTGATCAACGAAATAACATTACAATTAGGTTGGAGGAGCAGAGTATCATCATGCAATTACAATCAACAACATATTGTGAAGATTCCAATGCATGTGAAGATTGTTGATGATTGATCCATGTATGGTAAATAAAACATTGTTGGCTGCAGGTGACAGAGGCCTGACAGGTGATCCAGGGTTGCCAGGTTTTCCTGGACTGAAGGGTGAACACGGAGCTCCTGGAATTGGATTTCCAGGCCCAACTGGTCCGAAAGGTAAGTTACTCCAAGCTGACCCGTACATTCATTGAATACTTACAGATTTCTAAGAAAAATGTAAACAAACTATACTTGATACAGTGCTTGTACATGAACAGAACAAAAGAGAACTCAGTATAAATGTTTTGTCCATGTTTCTAGGAATCAGTGGAATTCCAGGAGCTCAAGGATTACCAGGAGAGCCAGGAAAACCAGGAAAGGATGGCTTAACTGGACAACCTGGTGCACCTGGACAAAAGGTGTGTATTTTGCTGCAAATGTATTTTTCTTACTAATTTAAGTACAGATTAATATTTTGATACATGCTGCCACATTGTGAAAGTAACTCAACAAGTGACCTGAAGCATCCTGGTTTTGATGAAGGACATAAGTGTTCTGTGAAACTTTTCTAAAGCTTTGGTGTGAATGTCTTCTGCTTTTTGGATGCTTAATACAAATATGTATTTGAGAGGACTTAATTTAGGAACATTAGAGTACATAATTCAACAACCAGAATTATAATATTATCTATGTAATGGACATGATAAACTTTTTAGATGTCCAGATGATTTAAATATCACATAAAATCACTAGTGTCAGTTTGCTACTATTGCCAGAGCTCAGATGCGAATCAGTGCTTATTTCAATACTTTGCAGGGAGAACCAGGACGGGGTCTCCCA
>NW_024042831.1:0-25000 GCF_014851395.1 Micropterus salmoides | reverse complement strand
TGTTGTTTTTAAATGTGCTCTCAGATACTCCACATTGGGGGTGTCTTGAGGGGGATATGGCTGGAACCATTTTGCATTGTATTCTTATTGTCATCAAGCAGCCATTGTTATCCACTAGTATAGGCTGTCATCTAGTGTCAGGTTTGGGTACTGTTGGTGTAATGAAGCAACACGTTTGTTTTTGTTTTCAGTGCAGCACCAAAGCATACTTTTAGTTGGATAAGCACTTCAAAACCTGTTCCATAAAGCTACAAAAAGGGACGTTCATTTCCCTTGAAAGACAAAATAAGATACAGAAACAATCATATTTTATATATAAATGTGAAGGGAGTATATGGAGAGAAATTAGCAAGGAAGTGTATGGGAATTTGTGAAGCATTTGCATATCCACAAACAAATACAACCCTAACAACATTAGATTTACACTCACCGGCCACTTTATTAGATACACCTTGCTAGTGCCCCCTTTTGCCTTTCGAACTGCCTTAATTCTTCGTGGCATACTTTCAACAAGGTGTTGGAAACATTCCTCAGAGACTTTGGTCCATATTGACATGATAGCATCGAGCAGTTGCTGCAGATTTGTCGGCTGCACATCCATGATGTGAATCTCCCATTCCACCACTTCCCAAAGGTTCTCTATTGGATTGAGATCGGGTGACTATGGAGGCTACTGGAGTTTATTGAACTCATTGTCATGTTCAAGAAACCAGTTTGAGATGATTTGATCTGTGTGACATGGTGCATTATCCTGCTGGAAGTAGCCATCAGAAGATGCACTGGTACACTGTGGTCATAAAGGACATGGTCAGCAACAATACTCAGGAAGACTGTCGCGTTTGAACGATGCTCAATTGGTGCCAAGAGGCCCAAAGTGTGCCAAGAAAATATCCCCCACACCATTACACTACCACCACTAGCCTGAACCATTGATACAAGGCAGGATGGATCAATGCTTTCATGTTGTTTACACCAAGAGTAAAACTGTTAAACCTGTCATGTGATTCATCCATGCAGCTAAAAACAAATCTAAAAAGTGGTTTTAATTGGAGGGTAAAAAGTGCACAAATCCAAAACACTGCTGGTGCCAAGCAGGCAAATGCAGTGGCAAACGTAGAACCTGCACACCATTTGTTGATCTATTAGATCTTCTTCTTATGCCTAATGAGGATCAGATTGACCCGAAACTTTGAACAGCAACAATGCACAAGAATGATTATGGGAGCAAAGAGCAACCGTGCAGATTTATTTTGTCATACAATTTATTTTAGACATTTAGCTTATATGCACAAGAAGCATTTTAAAAGCGAAAATATCTATATTGGAAATATACTACATGTAGAATACTGGACATTTATTCATTCATTTATTCATGAATCACGCATCTGTCACTAGTGATGAGACTAATTTCCCTCCATAGAAAGGCAGGTGGGATAAACAAATTACTGCAAAATACAGAGACTGTTTATTTGAACTCCATCTGAGACACCTCCTACCCTCTATAATGAGCTACTGTATTACTCCTTGCAGCACCTTAAGCCTCCGGCTCAATCTTTCTTTAGATGCTCTTTGTACTGGCACATCAAATCCTCCCTAATCACACACCCTCTCTGTCAACTTTGTATGTCTGCACCGTACATGTATATATATATATATACATATAGTTGAATTCCTACAACTCTTATTTTTCTGTGAAGCAGAACATACTTCTTTTTCAGAAAAAACAGTTATGAATTTTGGTTCTTTTCCAAATCTATTATAGGTCTATAGGAAAATGTGACCAAATCTACTGGGTCAGAAATATACATACAGCAACTGAAACGATGTAGAAAGTTACGACATGGCCTCTTTAACTTATTATGGGTGACTACAGCTAGTGACTTCTCTGAGCCAGTTTATATAGGGCACTTTGATACACTTATTAGACTATTAACGCTATGATGGGAAAGTCTAAGGAGCTCAGCACAGATCTGAAAAAGCGGATTATTGACTTGAAGAATATAGGAAAGTCACTTGAAGCCAGGTCCCAAAGTTTCACTTGTTCACAAACAATTGTTCCTAAGTATAAAGTGCATGCCACAGTTGTGTCACTACCATGATCAGAAAGACAACACAACGATGCTGCTGAGAGAAAATCGTTCAGGATGGTCAGGGGTCAACCAAGAACCACGAAAAAGCAGGTCTGCAATGTATTAGAAGCTGCTGGAACACAAGTATCAGTATCCACAGTTAACCCCAAGAACACCATACCTACCGTTGTGGTAGTATTATGCTCTGGGCCTGTTTTTCTGCCAGTGGACCTGCTATGGGGTTTAGGGAAGGGCATAATGCAGAAGGAGCATTACCTCCAAATTCGTCAGGAAAACTTAAAGCCATCAGCCAGAAGATTGGGTCTTGAATGCAGTTGGGTGTTTCAACAGGACAATGACCGCAAACACACATCAAAAGTGTTAAAGGAATAGCTACCTCAGGCCAGAATTAAAGTTTTAGAATAGCCTTCCCAATGTCCTGACTTAAACCCCATCGAGAACATGTGCAATTTGCTGAAGAAACAAGTCTGTGTCAAATTCAGCTCAACTGCACCAAATCTATCGAGAGGGGTGATCAATGATTGCTTGCCAGAAGCTTGGGGATGCCTATCAGAAGAATTGAGGTAAAAATGACAAAGGGACTTTTAACCAAATATTAACATTGGTGTATGTATATTTTTGACCCAGTAGGTTTGGTCACATTTTCAAAAGACCCATGATAAATACATAAAAGAACCAAAATTCATGACTATTGGTAAGTATGGGCTCCAATGATTCCATCACAGAAAAATAAGAGTTGACATGTTAACATGCTAATATTAATGAGAACAGGACAAAATGCACGAATCACTTCATGTGATTTAGAACATATGCAATTTGAATAAATTTGATTTGGTTTAGTCATTTTTCACCCCCCCAAATTCAATTTGTGTGTATTTTTGGACATCGAGTACATTTTATTTATTAAACTTAATTTTTTACACATTTCATGTGCCCACGGTAATAAAAAGACCTCCATTTGTGCTGCAGACGAGTCAGTCAGAAAGGATGCAAAGACGTGATTCATGCATCAAGCTCTTCCACATTTCTCCTGGATCACACCTCCCCAGAAGGAACTCCTCATCCTCCTCCTGCTGAACCCACTGCAGATGCATCAAACAATCCTGTGTAATCCTGCGTAAAGTTTGCTGCATGCAGTAGAAGAGTCATAATGCTTATTTTCATTATCCATTAATGTGCTAATTGTTTTCTCAATTAGTCATTTGGTCTATAAAATGACCTGAAGCTAAAGGCAACGCCTTCCTGTTGCTTGTTTTGTCTGACCAACAGGCGAAAACCCAGAGAGATTTAATTTAATATTACACAGGACAGAGAACTGCAGTAAATACTCAAAAACTTCTAAAGTTGTTGACTTGTTTTAGCTCTACTTCTAAATGAATAACCCAAAACATGATACCCATCTTTGAAAGGGTGCATACTGTTAGTACGCGATGACACCTGCTGTTCCTAATTACAAGTAAAAAAATAAACGGAAAGTTATGGTAACAACACAATTAAATCTTTTAACAGAGCGGATCCTAATCAACTTAAGTTTGGCTCTTCTTACGACATTGCTCCATTTCTTCATCCATCGTCAACCGCTTATCCTGCATACCCAGCTGACATCAGGCGAAAGGCGGGGTACACCCTGGACAGGTCGCCAGTCCATCGCAGGGCCACATATAGACAAACAACCACTCACACCTAAGGACAATTTAGAGTCACCAATTAACCTAGCCTGTCTTGTCTTTGGACGTTGGGAGGAAGCCGGAGCACCCGGAGAGAACCCACGCAGACACGGGGAGAATTCCACAGAAAATAAATGTAAAATAACTCCACTCTATATAATTTGTCTCTATATATTTTGAATTATGAAAATAATCCTAATTTAATTCAATTTCCGCCCCTCATTTCTTTCAGTTACACTATAGCTATATGAAAACATGTAATTACAGCAAGAATAATGCAATAAAGAATGCACATAAAAAGCAAAAATTTATTCAGTCAACAGATAGCAAGAGGCAGATCATTTATTTCTAAAATCAATTTGTGAAACAAACATCTTATGTGAACACACTGCATTTATTCAGTGGGAGGGGAATTTGAAGAACAAGACGCAGTGTGTCTTGTCTTTGATTAAAGTAGAAGAGATCAATAAAACATCTGTAATGACACAGTTGTGTTGATTACTATACAGAAATTTACATTAAAAACAAGACGTTTCCCTTTTTAAAATTGGCAGCCTTAGAAAAGACAGTGGACTACAAATGGCCTGCAAATACACATGCAGTGGTATACAAGCCCAGAGTCAAACCCCCGAATCACAGACTATTACAGAGTAGCAGATCAATACGAGAAGAGGGACAGACTAGTCATGTAAAAGTAATCGCACCAAAAGGACAAAGACCCACTGAAACACCCAAAGGACAGTCTCACTCTGGAGACCCCTCCATCTTCAAGTATTCCCTCCAGCGCTTGTATCACTTCAAGTACTCTTGCCTCATGGACTCCAGACTCATGGACTCCGAACCTTCAGATTTCACCACTTCTTAGGTTTACAACACAAGTTATAAGTACACTCAAAATTCATCTATACATAGAAAAATAATGATAACAATAAGTAGCAGTAATAGTTATAACAATCACTTTACATTTCATTTTATACACAAACCACATACTGTGGCATCACATTCCCCACCCCCTGAGTGTACTGTTCAAGTTTAATCTTCTGTAGCTACGATACGCAAATAGGACCAGCAACATCGGTTTGGTTATTTAAATAACATCAGCAATCATTGACGACGGTGATGATAAGAATCTGAGTAATATTGCCTTTCCACAGCGGTGCTTGTGTGTGACAGATGCATTATATACAAGCTGCTGATCGATCATGTGCCTCTGGCTTCAGTCTGTTCGCTGGTGTCAGACACGGACAGCCTTCATCCTGGAAAATAAACACGAGCGTTAAGAAACAGTCACTCCAAAGACATTCAATGCAACACGGGATCACAATGCACTGTAGTTTCTTGACAGCTCCTTCTGCAAGCAGTTTGTAGAGTGACAGCAGAACGCACGCTCATCTGCATGCTCTCAACAATTAAAACTTTACGTTTTAGACAGCACAGATGTGCAAACCAAGCATGAGTCGAATTAGCTTCTCAGTTGAAGTGTAAATCCGCCTTGAAAGGTGTCACTTTCACCCACCTCTGTCTCGCTGCTTACACTCGCTGCTACACTCCAGATGCCTCAGGAACCGGCAATGATACAGCTCCGGCATTTGTACAACTTGGGGTCATGGGTGCGGATGTGGTTCCGTACATTCCTCAGTCGAAAGAAGGTCTTGCAGCAGAGCTACATAGCAGAGAGGGTAAGACAAAGGGTTAACGGCACAGAAATGAACAGAAGAGGACAACAGGGAGTTATATTAACCTCTTACCATTCCTGTAATTTCATGCAAAACGCCTATTCAAGGCATATCCAAAGTAAATTGTATGCAGTTCTTGAACTATTTGGAGTAAATGCATGGTTTTGGGCTTTTTTGAAAGATAACACTCTAGGAGTGTCTAACCCAAAAGTCAGAATCACTGTAAGTGCTACTGAAATTGATTAATCCAAGTTTAAATACACTAAAACTAATATTTTTCGTTTCCACTTAAAAATGTTTGCTAACACATGCATGCAGACAACTATAGCTGGAAAACACTGGGGCCACAGCATAAAGTCTTACCTAGTCCAATTTAAAATTTTATACCAATACCATGTATCCAACGAGGGTTAAAATGAAGGGCAACTGGACTTGGTTGAAGATACTGGAAGACGTTTCGTCCCTTATCCAAAGGACTTCTTCAGTTCTTCATTTTAACCCTCGTTGGATAACTATGACCTGGATGACTGAGAATCTTCATAGACATCTACCAATACCATGAAAAATGTATATTTTACACAGTTTTTTTCTAAGGGAATATCTTGGTGCTGGCTCTAGTTGGCTAGTGTCGGCTGTGAAAGGGACATGTGATCTCCTATTGGGTCAAATTAGGTGTCAGTCAAAAGGTCATAGCTCATCAGCTAATTTGAATACAAGATATTGTAGTTGTTTACGTCAGCGTTTTTACAGTTATGACAAACTAGGCACGTCTGCCGGCAAATTGGAAACGATGCAACAGCAGTCCCTGGGGATTTATTGATGGAATAATGTTTTGGACTAAATGTTTTTACTGGATTGGATCGTCTGGACCTTTGACAACATAACAAGACCATTTTTGTTGGAATATAATCGATGGGTGGATTACTATGAGGCTTCATAGGTGAGTCACGTCAATTTTGATTGTACTGGTTTGTCTGACAGAGACAAGCGTACCCGCTGTGGTGACTGTATTCTCTTCTTTTTGCACATATTTTAATTGTTATTACTGATTAATTTACTACATTATTTACACCAGTGTGTAGTTTAATCTATAGCAGTTAATCACACATTACAAGCCTAAGAAAGAATCAAAGTAACTAGTAACTACAGCCATCAGATTAATGTAGCGGAGTAGGAAGTACAATATGAAACGTATTAAGTACAAGTATAAAGTGGCCTTCAATGGAAATAGTAAATGGCAAACATGTGCCATAGATTTTCAAAAGTTTGTTTATTACAAACATCAACTAGCACCACCCATTTCACTCAGATAAAGTGTCCCTGGTCTCCACCAGCAATGGTATATTGCTTGGTGGTAATAAAATCTACAGATTTTTGGCGCTTTGTACCCCTTAATGGTTCTAGGTTGTTAAGATTTAGGAAAGCCTGTGCTTACCGGACATGGCCAGTGCTTGCCCTCGATGTGCCTGACGCGATGCATGATTAGGGCATCACAGTCCTTGTAGGAGGCTGAGCACTGCAGACAGGCATGGGCCGTTTTTGGGACTTTGGGTGCTTGACTACGAGGTCCTCGAAGCTGCTTTAGCCGTGCCCGACGTACTGCATCCGGCATGACACAGCTCCTGCTGTTCAGAGGGAGTATAACTTGCTGCTGGAGATGCATTGGACAAAAAAAGAGAGATGGGGGAAAGAAGTTAATTCTGATTTTGGAGAGGAGTCATATACATGCAAAATCAAATGATTAGATGAAAGGAAAATAAGCAATGACAAGTTAAAGGTGATAAATTTAAAATTCCTTTACAGGTTCTAAATTATACTGTGGCAAGAGGATTTTCTACAGTGTTCCTCCTTTACTGCCCTGGTTCCTAAAGAAATCATCAACAATCACCCTTTTACCTACCTTTGGCATGGTCGGTATGGCCTTCGACCCGGCAGACTTGGCCAGGTGAAGAGTGTTGTTTCGTGGTTTTGGCCTCGGGCTCTGAACCTTTCTTTGGCTCACGCTTCTCTCCTCCCTCTCCCTCTTCACCACAGGCAGGGCGGATGGCCCTCTGGCTCTCAGTGCCCTGTGGGGGGACTCCGCCCCTCCAAATTTCTCCCCGACTTGTGACACAGAGCGTGTTAAGCAGATATCCACGCTCTCCTCTTCTTTCTTCATTCCGGGCATCGGCCCCCCTGCCGGCCGACAGAAGCTGAACAGAAAGCCTGAGTCCAGTAATTTGATGGGGGGCTTGCTCTGGCGCTTGCCCAGGTCTGGTGAGGGAGGATCAGGGAAAGGTCCAACAACTGGCATAGGTTCTGCTGGCTCCTCTTTGATGACTTTGTACAGAGGGTGGTTGTAGATGGACGGTGGAGGTGCTTGCTCTGAAAACTGGAGCCCACCAGGTTCATTAACCTTCACTTTCGGTTTAGTGCCCATGACCCCCCTCAGCTCCTGGCTTCCCACCTTCCTCCCCTCCTCTCTGGGCTTACACTTGGTCTTCTCCACCTCCCTTGTGGAGATCCGCCGAAGCTTGGCCTTTGCTGCTGGTCGGCTGCTGTTGTAACGCAGCGTTTTGACCGGCTCTACAGTGACCTTGTTTCTGGTGTGTGTCCTCTGTGAAGGTGGGGATTTGTGAGGTGTGTGGCCACAGCAATTGTTTGATGAAAGAGGTAGACCTGAGATAGAGTATTCAGCTGGTTCTGATTTGATCCTGACTGTGTTTCTCCCTAGAGTTTTGTTGGTGTTGCGTCGCAGAGGTAGCTGGGCAGCAAGGTGGGCAGCGTCACCCTTCCTCACTGACCGTCTGAGTTCTCTCCCACCAAAGGAAGACCTGGATGCAGGCTGGAACATATCTGGTAACATACCTTTACTTCGCATGCTCCTGTCACTTGGAGGGACATGTCGCTGGATGGTCTTTGGCCTCTTTGCAGTCATCTGCGCTGTGCTGACTGGACCCACAGGCTTGGTTTTTACTGACTTGTTGAGGAGGCGAGTGTTAACGGGGTTACAGAGAGGAAGTGACAGTGTCACATCCCCAAATGGTAGTCCTGGGCAGGTGGGGCGTGGTTTCCGCCGCTTGGTCAGTGAATAGTTGTTAGCCTTCAGTTTCCTCAGTCGCTTCTTTTGTCTCCAGCCAATCAGATCTTCTGGTCTGGGGAGGAGGGCGGTCCTCTGTAACCCAAGGACATTCATCAACTTGTACTTCTCCTGTGCTCTCGCATAATCCTCTTCATCCTCTCCAACCTCCTCCACTTCCTGCTTTACCCTCACAGGGCTGCACACAGCGCTGGGCCTCAATCTGGAGGCACACGAGAGCCGGGTGATAGAGTCATGTTTTCGGGTTCGTCTGGGGGTCTCTGGAACAGGTAGCAGTCTCTGAACCTCCTTGGCAGCCCCAGGAGTGGAGCGGAGAAGGCGGGTGTTTGATGGTGACATGGGCGAGTAATTCTGTGTGGCTATGGAGTGTCGAGGTGCAGTGGCTTTCTTTGAAGAGGGAGATTTGAAGTCCATGAGCTTCATCCTGTGTGAGGGACTCAGAGGGAGACCGTTGTGGCCTTGGGGTTTCGGTGTCCTGCGCAGATTGCGCCTTGGACTTCCTTCTATAGACTCATCAGATGCATCCAGTGTGAGACTGAAGCGGTCGTTCATGTTGTCCTGTAATCCCAAATCCCTTTTCCTTTTGCTTTCCCTCTGCTGGCGGTGACGCCCAATGCACGCACCAGCACAGGGTGAGGTAAAGCCCTGGCCAGGATGGAGCTGCTGTTCCTGCTCTTTCATGAGTGCAGAGCAGGCTTCCACAGCAGGCCACATGCCCAGGTGGCGGGCCATGGCGATGACTTCAGGTAGGTCCTCCTGGCGAACACACAGAGTGGAGGAGTAGGAGAAATCCAGCAGAGACAGAAGGCTGTCTTCACTAAAACCTGAGGAGGGGGAGGAACCTTTAATTAGATATGCTGAACCTGGTCAATCAGTAAGTGAGATGAAAGTGACTGGTGTAAACAGAAGATCAGAGAGACAGCAGGCAGAGAGGGAGCAAACGTAGACATGGCGGCAGAGACTAGGAGACAATATAACAACTGCTTTAATCAGGGCCACTTCTCCTATTCAACGACACACATCAAAGAGGTAAGCAAATTAGAAGACTATGGCTGTGTGTGTCCTAATTCAGGGTCTGGATCATGGGCTGGGCAATATGGCCAAAAATGATAACGATAAAAACATTTCATATCATTCGATATAGATAATTATCACATATATGTCAAATCATTATTTCTTTCAAGTTTAAAGGCCAATTTTTGCTCCTGAGTGAGAATTGAAGAAACCAGATGGTTAATTATGTGGTTAAAGTTATCTTTATGGTCAGATTTTGACAAACACTTGATGCCAAACAGTGGATCACTTCACAAGTCTGAGGTAGAACATTCAAATCTATTATCTTTTTCAACAAATATAATTAGTTAATCCCCCCCCCCAACAAAATAAATAAAGTGCTAATTTGTTCGTGATTCAAATTAATTAAGGCAAATATTTATTGATGATATATTGAACATTTATTGTTATTGAGGAAAGTTATATTGCGATAATTATTATTTTATTGCCCAGCCCTATCTGGATCCTCCAACTCCAGGTTTCTAAACTGAATACATCATAAACTGACAAGCCAGTCTTGTTTCAAAAAGGACTTCCTCCTTTTGCCTGAATGACCAGTGTATCGTCTGCAGCTTTCAGTTTCCTGAGATGAATAGTGTTAACTCAAGCCAGGAACTGTCATGTGACTGCATTCAGGCAGCAATCAGTCTCTGATAATTTTATCACATGAACTTCTACACCACTGAAAGCCAGACACAGAAACACTGATTATAATCAAAATTATGTGAAAGAAAACTCTAATAAAGTTGAGAATTAAGTAAAATTAAAATGGTGAAATAAATCACCTACAAGTAAAAGGGTAATGTATTATTTCAAATAAAATATACAGTACACTGTAACCTGGTGCAGTTTTCAGTCAATGTTTTATTATGAACATAAAACTGAATGGACCCCAGAAAGAATAGCCAATTGGGATGCTGGTACTAACTGGGATCCTAAGAAAGAAAAATCTCAATAGGCCAAAATATTAGAGGTCAGACTTTTAAAAAGATTGGAATCAGACAAGGATATTTCAATCGGTGAATCTCTAACAACTATTTTGATAATCAAATAATCATTTTTGACATTCGCTGGTACCAGCTTCTCAAATGTGAGGAATTTATACTTTGTCATAAATAATAATAAACTAATTATCTTTGTGTAATTGACTGTCAGATGAAATAAGCAATCTGAATAGGTCACCGTGGGTTCTGGGAAATTATGATGGCCATTTTTTATTATTTCATGATATTTTACAGAGAAACGGTTTAATTGAATATTCTGGAGATGAAATCAGTAACAAAAACAAGAGCAAGGTTAGGCTACAAAAGAACTAGTTCGTACAACGTGTTTACAGCTATTCCAAATAGCTACACTTACAGGTGGGGTGAAAATCTGAAAGTCATAGAAAGGGGTAGACAGAATAATCACACAAATTTGGGGATAACAACACACATTTTCATACCGTTTCTCTTGAAAGGTGATCATAGCTTTACACAAGTTTATACACAGGAAAAGTGACAGAAAATGTGTAACCAACCTACAGAGAGAAGTTCAAAAGTCCTATAATTAAGTAGGTACCCTATTAGCCAGTCATCCATCATGCATTGAAGTAAAACATCACAACTCTAACACTAGCACCGACTTTTACTCCTTGTAATGAGCAAGACACTTAACCCCTAGTTGCTCCAGAGGCGTGCGACCTCTGACATGTATAGCAATTGTAAGTCGCTTTGGATAAAAGCGTCAGCTAAATGAATAAATATAAATGTTGTAATGAACTTGGGACATACTGATTTAGAAGTTAAAGAGGAACACAAATGCATCGTTTTGTTGTCTGTGGGGCTGGACTGAATCATCTGGTGAAGGCTTAATCACATCTTTGCGTTCAGATTCAGCTCCCAAACTGAAACAGAACCCAGCAATGCAGTAATATTATGTGATCTTACCGGTGAGATCTATGTCTGCTTTCATGCTCGAGTCCATCTCTGTGAAGATTTCCTGGAAGTGATCGCTGACGGCTGCCAAAACGGCTCTGTGGGCAGAGTAGGATCGCCCGTTCGTCCGCAGGGTAATGTCACAGAACAGCCCCGCCTCCCGCTGACTCCTCAGCTTGTTCAGCATGTCGGCGCCGTGCGACGCCATCGTCTTTGTGACACATCTTCTGCCACCTAGCTCCTGGGAGGCAGAGGCAACGAGGCAGAAGCAGACAGAGAGGCATCGTTATAGGAAAGCAATGTGCGAGAAAGCATTTGCAGGAGACATTTAAGTGTGAGAGCAGGATTAAGTGAGAATGAGAGCGAGAGAAAGTATCAATTAAAAATGTGAGAAGCAGACAAATGAAGACACTGATTAAAAGGAAGAGGAGCTCAAAGTTTTCTAGGAGCGTGGAGGAAAACAACCTCAGGACAGTATTACATTGTCAGGCCTGCCCTTACCTCGGTTTTCTTGGTGAGCTGACATTCTGGACAGCTCAGGACAAAATCTCGGATCTGGAAGTACATCCCTGTGAAGAAAACAGATATGCAAACATCAGACTATAAAACGACAAGAAGAAATCTTTGGTACAACTTCTAGGATGCATGGAGGAGGACAAAAATCTTAAAAAGGGTCATAACTCGAGCAACAATTGTAGGATTTTTGATCCAGATGAAGCTGAAAAATGTTGTGATACAAACAAGAAAAGCCAGGGCCATAATTAACAGCCTCATTCATGTCTGAGTTTCTTGATTTGTGACCGATTCAATCATTAGTTGCTGTTCCTAACTATAACACCTGATTAAACCATCTAGATGAGATAACCAGTAAGAAGTTGGTGTACAGAGTCAGGAACCACAGGCTGTCCTATGAAGTCAGATGTGAGGCAGGCAGTGATGTTCATACCCTCCCACCAGTAGTTTTCAGCCACGCATTTGTAGGTCTCCTCCAGGGAGAGGTGGCGCTGGGCAGGCCGCCGCCGCCGGTGAAAGGTTGAGAGGGCCTCATGTCTCCGGTCCTCATCCAGAACCTCCCGGTAGTTGATGAAGCCTTTTTCCAGCTTCTTGCGGTACAGCAGCCCGTCTATCACCTCAAAGTTGGACGCGCACCTTGCGGGGTTTCCACGCCCTTCCGAGATCCCGGCTGCCTCCATCTCTCTGTCTCCATCCGACCAGGGTTTGGACGGACAAAACGTCTCAGCGCTCGCGTAATGAGCGTTGGTGTGGGTGCGGTTGCCGGCCATTTCAACCGGTTTTATATTCTGGTGTAACATGCAACTTTGTCCAGGCTGGGGAGGACCACAGCTTCTGCCTCTCTGAAGTAAGCAGACACTCGGCCCCCTTTTGCTGGGCCGGGTCGCGAGCCACAGAACTTTACTTGAAACAAAGTCCACGTGGATGCGGTGACAACAGACAACAAACCACCGAGCTACCAGTAAGTCCCAACAAACACTATTTGACACCTTGCTAATAGCCTGACATGCCCAAGTGGACGGTCACCCATTAGCCAATTAGCTCAAATGAACCGTAAAGTCTCTCATTATGGCTTACTAAAGTGTGTTTTTCTCAACTGGCGCTAAAAGAAGAAAGCCACCATCAGATCAGAGTCGTTTCACTGGAGGGTCCTGCTTTGTGCCCTAGCTGTCAGTGAGGGCATCACTTCTCACCATGCAAACAATTGTGGCTAGCATCCCTAAAACATCAATACAGTTGCACTTTATGCTCCGAAAACATTCGGTCATATTTTTCGTACAATTTTGCGGCTTTTAACGCTGCGCAACATCCGTAGATTTGTTGACTGTCCATCCAAAGTGTTAGATAGTAAAAAGCAGCCAAGGAGAGTAATTATCGCGCCAATAACGCCGAGCCAAGTGATGTAAAGTCACCACTTTCACAGCGACCATGTAACCGGGCTTCACCGCCAACCGCTCACCCGCAGTCCGTCTTCCATCTATTTCAGGGGCCGGGAGTGGCCTCCGGAGCTGGATGACGGCGGGCAGCCTCACCGCTGGCGTTAACTTGAGATTTCTTTTCGCCAACTCGAGTCGGAAGCAACATGATGACGCAGCTATCAGCTCAGCATCGCCACTTGAACGACCTAAAAGCGAGGTTGTCTCCTCGAAAAGCCCGTAATGTTGCAAATCACCGCGGGGACCCCTCAAAAGCGACCCAACAAGCTCCGATTAGACACCCGACATAGTTCGTGTCACTCTCGTAGCGGCGAAGCCAGTCTGACGACGAAATAGTCCAATTGTTTAAACTCGTAACCTTCTGTTTGTGGCTGATCAGCACCGTAAACCAAGCCAAGTCCTCCCGCCTTCAAACAAAGGCCATTAGCAGAACCTTTAAAGAGCCTCCGCCAGACGACATGTGATTGGCTGACTGGGCTGCCATTCAAGTTACTTTCCTTCCCCTCGCAGTAAAGGTAGGTTGTTTGCACACGATGCCAGTAGAGTATCTGCTTCACTTGCTGCTACACAATCAAGTTAAACATGATACACCTTCACATACTATTATGGTATCGAGCTTTTATCTTCTGAATACGACCTGACATTGTTTTGCTTTAACAAATACCTTCAAATGATTTCAGATTTTAAAATGTTAGCTGTCACTGTCATCTCATTGTCAGTCACACATATTGTAATACAGTTGGCTATCCATTGTTTTGGCTCCATTTTCACAAGAGATTTTTAAAACTTTTAACACAAAATTCAACCCTTGGAATTTTAGCCTCAAAATCTCACATGGAACAGAAAATGATCAAATTAATACATCACCAGTAGCCTGTGAACATCACAATACTGTATGTTCTTGACTAAAAGAAATGGTGATTATTTAATGCTTTTTTTCAAAATGAAGTAGTGGTCATTTCCTCAAAATTATACAAATAGTACTCAAAATACACAATTTATGCAGTGTTAAAAATGATGTAGAGTAACAATGACTTTTGAAAACATTTTAGTAACTAATTGAGTATCTTGTGCTTTTGTAAATACAGATGATGAGGTGTGGAGTCTGACTTTGATTTCACTTTCATATTTTTCAGAAACTTGTGTTGCATCCCAAGACGAACACATTTTCACAGACATAACAAAACACATCCATACTGCATAACACATACTACACAAGTATTATAGATTAGAAGATCAATAACTGGACCTGTTTGTTTGCTCTAAATCACATTAGTCATCTGAAGAAAATGCGTTGTTGTCCTTGCTACATAATCTGTGCACTCCAAGATAAAGCAGCGTCCACATAGAAAATATTTTTTGGAGGAAACTTAAAATCTGTGTGTTATGGACAATAACGGGTGGAGGATAAGAGTTCATTGCAAAAGCAAAAGGTATTTCTGGTGTCGTCTTTGCATTTAATAATAATTACATTAGTTTTACACTACTCCACTAATCTCTCTCTGTACAATACTGATGAATGCTAGGATCATCTTCAGTGCAAAGACAACAGTGTGCTATCATCTTAAATCTCATAACAAATGTATTTGGAATATCAGTTTTACAATCGTTTGTATAAAGTGTAAAGAGAGGTGAACTCACACACCCTGGGGTGCTCCTGAGTTAGTAAAAACAGAAGCTGAATATGTCTTTTTAGCTTTAACTGTACTCTCCACATTTGCCAGAAATGTTGGATCCTGGGTTCTGGCAATGAAATAATGATATAACCAAATTGGGGAGACCTATTTTCAAATAATAGCCTGTCATTTAAACAACTGATACAGAAATACCAGCCCCCAGATTTTTTGTCTTGTTTCCTATAAATAAGGCATTATATTACTAAGAGAATGGCTCTTTAGAGATTACAATGAGATATCGGCTACTGAGAAAAAAGTGTTTCAATAACTAGGGAAGGTGCCTCTTAGTTTGTTCTATGATGTAATGCGTGCATATTTCCTAACACACAGAGGATTAAAGGTGAATGGGAGAAGGAACTGTGAGTGACTATTGATGAGGAGACATGGGAGGGTATATTTGGAGTTACTCCAAAAATATATCCATCTGTACTTGAACAAAAGCAATCAGTTTTAGAGTTATACATAGAATAAATCCCATTATTGCAGTCTTTAAACAAATTAATTAAGTATTGGACCAAGTATTACTTGAAATGGAAAAAAAAAAAAATCACAAAGATTTAGAAATGGAATCAATGTCTTTGATTTTGGACCTCCCAAGTAGAAATATAATTACTGTGGCTAGCTATTAGAAAACATAATTACGGCGGACTCGATGATAGGGCCCTTCTGTTAAGGGTTGGTGTAAAGTTTGTTTGGAGTATTCTACATACCAAAGCAGATCAGTTCTACAGTCTGGCAGCCCCATCTGAATGATCTTGGACCTGATCGTTCTTCCATTATTTTACAGGGGGTCTTCTGAACTCTTGTAACCTGTGATTTACTTGCAACACTGACTATTTCCTGTAACCTTCTGTTTGTTTGTTGATCTGAGCTGTTTTTGTTGGTTTGTGTTTCTATAGCATGTTTGTTTTATTATTATTGTTCTTGTGGAAAAATAAGGAGATCCACTAAATATGTCGTTTAATAAATCCATGTCTACTCTATTTGTAAGAAATGAATGGTGCCACTGAATCAGACAAGGATTATTTGAATCATCTTTGTTCGGTGTATAAATGCTACAACTGCATCTTCTGTGCTACGATTTTGCTTATATGCAAACTTCTAAGTATTACATTAAGCATATGTAAGGTCTTCCACATCTCTTGCCACACAGGTGCAAGCTCAGCTGCAAATGCTTTCAAAATAAAAGCACTGAGGTTATCTGGTCCTGTGTTCTTCCTCACCTGCCCAACAGTAACATAAATTCTAATTGACTGCACAGGTACAGCTGAATCAAGATTGTTAACATGATCAGCATTATTCCCTTTATCAAACCTAGAGAAAACGTTTGTTTTGTTGCAAACAGTTTGTTGGCCTCGTTGTGTCACTAATGCTTTCCTAGTAGTTGATAGTCCAGTCATGCTCTTCATGATGTCCAACAAATGTTTTGCGTTACTTTTTCTAATCGTAGCTTGTGTGACCTCTTCACATCTCATAATTTCCACCTTAAATTTTTTTCTACATGATTCAATTCTTGTGTCCCTCTTGAAGGATGTTTCTCAAATTCTTAAGCTTAACAGGATGTTGCTTACCATGTTGGTTGGTGTCACAAAACTTTACACCACGGTATATTCTACATTTCACACAAGACAAAATTATGAATGTGGTACTTCACTTAATCGGTTTAGTTTGTCTATATGTATTGTCCACAAATTTTGTTTTTAATTCAAGACATCAAACCTTATAGTAGTATTAGTATATTTCTAAAAATACAGCAAGCTAAACTGTAATGCTGCAAAGCATACATTAAACCTCAATTCACACAATTTACCTGCTGAACAGACAACCTTTAACATTTAATTTGTTCTGAAATGCTTAGAATCACATGCGGTACTGATTCAGTAATCTGTGCATTTCATTCTAAGCTGTGCAATGTGTGCCAATGTTGGGCATGTGTATTCTAAAGACTGAGTATCAGATTTAGTCTTTTAAACTTGTATGCAAGGACAGCATGAACAGTGACAAGTTTTTATTAATTTATAGAAAACATGATGTACCACCTTTATTAAATACAAAGAGTCCAAATAAGAAAAGGGTTTGGTTTTTTAATTCAAAGTAAAAAATGTTGTGATCTCAGAATTTCAACATTCTGGCTACAGTCTTGAATACACTGCGACAAACAGCCATGCACATCTACAATTAATTCTTCATTAGCCTAATCCTCACTGCATCTGTAAAGATGGCTCAAGAGACGTACGCCTCGAACTCAGTTTAATAAAGACACCCTATGAATGATCATCTTAATAACAGTCACCTAAGGAAAGCAAGAATCATCCCGCTTAAACATGCACGGTATATGAAACATCTTTTATTAGACAATGAGAAAATGACTCTTGAACGCTGGACAATCTTGAGCTTTTTACTCAAGCAGCAAATTAAGACTCAGGCTGCATATTCAAAGTTCTGACAAGGCACTAAACCTTGAAGTGCTCATTTTGTTTTTGTTTTTCTAATTCAGGTTTTGGGCGCAGTTTTAGTTTCACAATCGTGTGTTATTGACACAAAGAGAGAACTTTCCTTATTACAACAGCACTTCAGCATCTCAATGTCAAACAAATCAAATATAATACAATTATCTCATTGCCTGTTTACTGTAGGATACAAAACACATGCACACGACTAAAAGAAGAGTTAATTCAAGGACACTTGCTGCGATGCAGTTTGTTGTGTAATGGAGTACATTATGTGAGGTTAAAAATCTCTCGTTAGATCAAATACAGACTATATCAACCCAAACACAATGCTTATTGCACTGTGGTGTTCCACCCATGGGGAGCCTCAGTGGTTTTGTACTGGAGCTTCTTTCACCGTCACCGTCTGCTGTATGCACTCTTGTGATATAGCACCACGCTGTTACCGGTAAACACTAAGCCTGGGTGACACTGCTTTTTGCCGTGGGCTCACTGGTCTTTGGCCGTTTGGACTCTGGAGGCTGGCACACTGGATCAGTGGGAGGAGAAGGACGTTCTGCAGAAATATACATGGAGGAGACAAGGGTTAGACATTATAAATACACTTCATTTGTCTAGCACTTTTCTTAACAATGTTACAAAAGGAAATAAACCAGACAAGGCAGATAAAATGAGAACAATGCCGAAGAACATGAGCAAAGAGGAAGTAAAGACAATAAAGTGATTAAGATCAAATAACAGTAAAATGTCAAACATTTCCAAAAGCTTTCACAAAGAGAAAAGTTTTAAGAAGAGATTTAAAAGAAGCTAGAGACCTAAGGAGCAAGGCCAATTAAGGCCTTAAAAGTGAGCAATAAAATTTTTAAGTCAATTCAAAATCAAGCAGCATTTTGTACTAGCGTGCGACGTCGGTGGGAGCCCTGGCTGATAGAATAAAGTACAACTTTTTGTAAATTAGCAATTGATAAAAAAATTTTTTTTAGAGATTAACTTGATCTGGAAGAAACATGAGCAGTCAGATGATTATACGGGCTTTTATCAAACCCACAGGTTAGCAAGTTTGAAAGAGAATACTAAAGTGAATGGTATTTTTTTGTCTGCTGTAAACATCCATCACAGTTAACAGACCCACTTCCTGGTTCAACTTTGGCCTGCCATGTTTGTGCAATGACGGACTGAAGTTGTGTGTGCACCAATGCACCAACAGTTTGCAATTTTACCTCTAAACAAAGTTTTTTTATTGCGGATACATTCGGTCTAGATGGACATACATTCAAATGATTCCAAGCAGTATGACAGAATGAGGAATGCAGATTTTAAATTTGGGAAAGAGAGCACTGGTATCCGATCACTGCTCTGTATCGTGTTGAGGTATGTGACTCAGGAGAGTAAAAGTTGGATGGGTGCATCGCTGGTCATGACAGAAATCGGTGTGATCAAGGCTGCCAATCAGATAGTTGCAACATGAAGGACAAAAGCCAAAAGCAGCTGCCCTCACTAACCATGTTTGGCCTTCTCAGTGGAGGAGGGCGTGCGGAAGAGTGAACTAACAGCTGGAGACCGGGATGCAACGGGAGTCAAAGATACTCTCCTGTAAACAAACAGAAAATGTACGGAAGGTAAAGAGGCTTCAGGCATGAGATCAACAGAAACGGCACAAGCAGAGAATGTAACTCTGCTCTTTTACAGAGAACAAAGTTTATCAGTGTTTAATTTCATTGATCCTCTGTTTTTCTTCTTCTGATTCAGTTGTTGCTTTCTAGTTAAACTAGTCGTGACATGTTACGGATACAAGGCAAATACAAAAGCATGTGCAGACGTGCCATTGTCTACACACAGTCTTGTCAGTGATTATTATTTTATACTCTGTGGGGGGTCCAACGAATCCCTCATACCAGATAGGGCTTTGTTCTCACTGCCAGGGCTGAGCACATGTAAACCTACAAAACCACCACAAGCCCCTTACAGCTATTTATATTTTTCCTGCATTTTTAGAATAATATTTAAATAAACACATTTTAAAAGAACATATTGCTTTCTTAGTCTTCGTACTCATCCCTGTGAACTGCATCTTTAGAGATAATCAGCTTACTTACTTTAATCATCAGGGGGGAGGGGAGGTGGATGCAGTATGCTCTGTGTAGTTGCTTCCTCAGTCAGACTCACTCTCTCAGAACACATTTGAATATTTAAAGTATTTCCATAAATTATAGTATGTTCTCTTGTGTGGGGCAGCACCTGCATTATTCACATCTACACAGTTTTAAATACCCTTAGTGAATGAAAAAGTTTAGGAAGATCTTGCTGGTACAGAAATTAAAATTACATAAATTCTTCTGCACGATCACTAAATAATACTGCACGGTGTTCCCACATGACCCTGGTGATGGGATCACTACACTGACATCCATCCAAATTTAAGATTTAATTCAAAAATTCTAATAACTGTTAATGCGTTCCACAATTTGGCTCCACCACAAATATCACTGAGTGCCCCTGTTAAAGTTTAAGACTGGTGGTCACCAGGCTTTTATGGAACAGTCTCCCTCTAGGGGTCAGATCAGAAAATCTCATTTATTCCCAAAGGAATTTTATTAGTGCTTCTTCAACCTGATTTGTTCTTATTCCTTTATAAATTTAGCTTATCTTAGATTTTAATATTTAAATTATTTTGATTGCTTTTTCTTGCAACTGTGAAGCACCTCGTAACTCTGGTTTTGAAAAGTTACACAGTTGCTTTTTAACTTACTAACTAATAATTACGTAAATATGATGTTCCAAACGCCAGAAGCATGTCTCATTGAAATTACCCAAATAACATTAGTGATTTTAGTGTGTGTGGACGCTTATTTACAAGTGTGAGGAACTAAGAGCAGACAAAAACATCCACATCACTTGGCTGAATACTGACACAATCAATGAAAAGCACATCCATGAACAGTACACAAAGAGATGAAGAATGATGTGCACTAGTCCCTAAACAAATTGACTGGTAAATTAATCACAACTAGTGTCATAGTCATAATCAATAAATATTTTAATCTTCCACTTTCTCAAATGTGAGGATTTGCGTCTTTTCTTAATTTTGTGTGTGTAGATGAAAATTTTGAACAAAACAAGCAAATGATTAATTAGTAGCTTCACGTGCCTTGAAAAACCTGCCTGCCAACAATCGAAGCATGGCTGTGCCTATATGAAGAGGTCTAATAATAAACCAACGCCTGGTTTGCCTTTTGCTCATTCTGACACAATCAAACAGGAGAACACCTTTTTCATTTACCTTGGGGTGGGCCCCTTTGGGGTTGTTGTACCCTTAGGGGTGATGGGCCCAGCAGTTTTAGCACTGCTGAGGATTTTAGGGGTGGTGGGAGTGTGGGGGGAGATGCGTGGCTGGGTTGTGGAGGAGTTGGTAGGAGTGAGAGGAGCGACACAGGCTTGTGGGGTCGAGGTTACGCTTTTGCTTGCGGATGTTGGGGTCTGAGGTGCTGAAGGAGTCGTGGCTTTAGGGGTAGAGGGCTTCCCCCAGCCCTCCAGGGTGTTGAGGGTGATCCTCCGGGGTTGAGGTTTAGACTTGGCACTGGGGGTGCTCTTCTTCTCCTCTGAAGGGGTGACAGAGGGGGCGTCTTTGCCAAGGCTGGTTTGCGATGCGGGAGTCGGGGCCGAGCTTAGTGGCTGGGTCACAGGAGATGAGGTCTTGGCCGACTTCTTTCCCTTTTTCTCAACGCTGTTGTTTGGTGCAAAGACCTCCAGGGTGGGGGGCTCCTTTAGAGGAATGCCCAGCTCCCCGGGAGAGAAGGACAGGAAGGAGCAGTAGCCGTCTGTGGAGGAAACAGCCAGGAAGGAACCATCACGAGACCTGAAGAGGATATAATAGTAAAACGTGTCAGTGGGTGGAAGGCTAAAACACGAACAAAACAGACATTTTTAAAATTCAGTCTTTTAATATGTATAAGAATCTTGTGTTGAGGACACAATGATAGGTTTACATGACCGCATGTACACTGAAACATTTATTGGTTGCTGCAATAATCACTCCTGTCCATACAAGCTATGAAGAGATCCCTGATGTGATTCAAAATCTAAGCTTTGGGGAATGAAATCCACAGCTCTGGTTCAGTGTAAAAATACATTCCAATGTCAAACCAAGTTAATATGAGGCTTCGGCGGTCGGAGTTACTCAAATTAAGCAAGGGATCATCCAAAGTTTCCTCTTCCATCTGCTGAAACTTCATAATAGCTTTATTTTTGCACAGCAGGAGTGAGTGTGGATTTTGTCCCCCACCACTTACATTGGAATCTCGCAGGACATGTATTCATAGCCAGTATGAAGAGTAGAAACAATAACAGAGACCATAAACTGTGTCAGTGTGCATGTGAGTACGGTTATGAGACAGACTAGACTGAAATACTATTAAGATTGTTTTTAATGTAAATAGGCTTAGGTCCTAGTCTGGTTCAAGACATCTGAAAACATCATTTCCTACATAGCTAGCTATGTTCGTGTAAAATGCGAGAGAAAAATGACAACAAGTGTGGAGTGGTAATCAATACAGCCGTGTAAAAGGTTTTGTGACTCCATTAAAATAAATGAGGACTATTCAAAAAGGTGCCTAACTATACAAGAAAATGCTACAAAAGAAGACAACAGAAGAGAGTCCTAGTTTACCATGTAAGATCGCTGAGTGTGTGGTAGTGGACATTAGACACCAAACCGAAAGGGAGTGTCTGCTGTGTGTCATACAAGTAGATTGAGTCCTCAGATGCTACAGCAAACACCATTCGGTACGGCAACTGGAATACATTGGGAAGAGCCTCAATTGAACCATCTGTAGAGGACAAAGGGAGAAAAAAATAAAATAAAAAAAATCAAGAACATGTACAAGTCAAACATAAAAGGAATTTAAAAAAAACAAACAAACAGAGGGCTTTATCATCATTCTAGTCTGTTAACTAATGTGTCCTTGCCTTCTCCCTTCTTGGTCCTCAGTTCAAAGTAGACGGGACAGCAGCGCACCGCCAGTGTAGCTTTAGTTGGACAAGGCAAGTGAGCTATAGGCCTAAGACACACAGGGAGAGGTTTTACATGAATCACCAGCTTTAATATAGTAAACACCGACTCTGAAAAACTAAATGCCACAGTGTGTCACAGGAGTTACCTCTTGAGACTCTTCCTGGAAAAGATGTAGGTGGTATTTATGATGTTTTCTCCTATCTCCACACATCCAGCTGAGGATAAAACCGAAGACTGATTTATATAAATTACCTTTACTAGAATAATAAAACACAACATTTCCATCAGATACATTCCAGGTGAAAACCACAGTTTGAGTATGCAGTGTAGGTTACCTGGGGCAAGCAGGAAAGACCCGTCTGGTGTGAATGAAAGACGGCGAAAAAACGACCTCATACTGTCATCGTGGAACATCCTGTACTGCTTGACCTGCAAAGATAAAAAGAAATACCTGTCTCACTCACATGGCAGTGGGGCTGAAGATCTCTGAAGATATTACAGAGTCAATTTCATTCATATCAAATATAGGGAATTGTAAGACAAAATATTAAGTTTTCATGTAAGATAATCTCAAAAAGGTACATGCAAATGGTAAAAAATTATATAATAGGTTCAGTGTAAATGTAAGCATTACTTTGGTGCATTCCAAGGTGAAATACTTATTTTACAGCTGGATAACCAGGCTAATTCTGACAAAAATGCATGACTGAATCTTAAAAGATCAAATGTAAATATAAAAATAATGAAGTCCATTGTCACGTGTAATACAATGGGTGACTCAACTGATTATCATCAAAGGCGAAGCATCTACTGACCTCTCCCTCTGCAAGTGGCCCAGAGCTCATTTTACTGATACAGAAGGCCTTCTTCTTGGTGTGAGTACTGTATACACGCATCACTCTGAGGGGGACGAAATACAAAACATCTTCAGCATCAAGCTACTGAAACCCCACAAGCTAAGCAAATACAATAATTTAATGAAGATAATACCCATAGACAGGCTATGAAAGAGTGTGTCTGTAGCTTTTCTACCTGTCACAGCTGAGAGTGGCTACATATTGCCCTAAAGGATCCCAGGTCACTCCCTGCACGTAGCTCTTATGGTCATTCAGGATACACAGCTTCTGTCCTAAACACAAAACACAGTTGCAACCAGCAGAATTAATATAAAGCCAAAATAAGATGTACTCTCACATCTTTCACTAAAGCACTTAAATATAACAGATGAAACTTAAAATGTATAAGCAAACCTTTGTTGATGTCCCACATAATAGCTGTGTTGTCAACAGACCCAGACACCATGAAGTTTCCATCCCGTGTCCAGCAGATATCATACACATCCTCTATGTGTCCCCTAAACACAAATCAAATGGTAGGAAATCTCTTTGTATAACCACAATATTTCTACAAACTGAGATCAATCTGATAGCAAATTTCAAAATGGACAGAACAAGTAGATCTCCATAACTAAATATTATTATTTTTTAAAGTAATGGTTCTCTTATAATTCTGAAATGTTGACCGTTTCACTCATCTGACATTTGTGACTTTAAGTGCTGAACAAGACATTGAGAAATGTCTGACATATACTGTATGTTTTGCAAAGTAAGTTAAATTGGGCCAACAATAGTGAGAGGATGATATGAAAAAGCAGTTATACAATTGTTGTAATGTGGTTTAACACTACAACTCTGAAATATCACTATGGGAATCATTTTATCCTGTCTTAAAATTGCAAGGTGAACAGTAGCATTACACCAGTCCCCTGCGAGGTAATCCACCAGGAATGTGCATTTGCATTATTAATTGGTCTTTCTATTATTAATTAAATCGTGTGATGTTTTTGGTCGCTGTTCTATTGTCAGTCTGAACACACTCTTTGCAATCAAAGGAAAAGAGGTAGAAATTATGATTAAAACTTAATGTGATCAAAACTGCCAGAGTTGCGTACCTTAGTGTCTTGACCACAGACCAGCTCTCCTTGTTGAGCTGAGCATCTTCATCCTCCTGGAACATGGGTGCCTGCTCAGGCTCCTTAGAGTCATTGAGCTTCCACAGCAGAATTGCTGCATCTGTACCAAATAAACCCCATACAATTACAAAAGGCCATTTATTTTAAAATACCTGTTCTGTCTTGAGAACATCACCAGTGCCTTTTACATAGTGACATTTCACATGGCACAAATTCTACCTTGCATCTGTGAATTATGTGTGACATACCATCTCCTCCTGAGGCAAGCAGCTCCCCATAAGGGCTAAAGCGCACTACGTTGACAGCTTTGGTATGTCTAGCCAGATTAGACAGAAACTCCACAGCGGCCTTCCCGTCTGGGCCCGTGTCTACCCGCCACAGCTGCGTCAAGATCAGGGCAAAAGGTCATTAAAACACACACTCTGTAAACAGCTGTGAGCTTATATACCACAGCTACAGGT
>NW_024042830.1:0-25000 GCF_014851395.1 Micropterus salmoides | reverse complement strand
CTTAAGAGGCATTGTGGTCTGTAAGCCTTTCCTTTAGGTGGATCAGAAGTTGAGGCAACAATCCATGATAAAGGGAGGTCACTGACTGCAGGCCATGCTCCTACTCAGTCGACAAACACCATACTCAGTTACACAACACTACTTTCTAATTTACACTGAAAATAACCAACTGTAGGAGCATACTTCCGAGTTTGATCTTATGGTGTATTCAACAATGCCTGTGTGTTGTTCCCTCCATACATCAATACTGGGAACATAACTAAATTCCCCTGTGCCACCCCCATCAGCAAGATTTGCACAGCACTAGAAATTAATTACTTATGTGAAATTAGTTTTAAATGTTAAAAACTGCGTTCAATAAGAGCAGTAAATATTATGAAGAATTGTCAAGCTGTGTCAGAAACTGATTTATTGCTTTTTGGGAAAAAAGGTCACTGTGTTCCTGGGGAAATAAAGGATGCATTGCAAGGACGCCACAGCTTTAGCCCCGGGCCATCCCAGTACATAGCACCACCAATGTGTGTGTAGGAGCACAAATAAACACACGTGAAAGGGTAGGACGACAAGGACGCACAAACTGTTGGTGTGCTGCTGTTTTATGCTTCCTACAGCATAAAATTTGTGAATCCTCTTTAACTGTATGGGTGCAATAGGTTTGTAATTTTTCAGATATTAACCTTTTTTTAAAAGAGTACTGATTAGGTTCATGGTGACACTTAACATCTATGAAGTGCATACAGTCTAATAATCCACACGACACACTGTTAGCTTTCATAGAGCCCGATTCCTCAGTAGAAAGCAGTTACAAAGAAAACTTTTCACAGCGAGGTGTGTTGATTATTCTGTGTAACAGAAACACTGATTGAGGAAAGACACATTCCTGTTAAAAAAAAAAATTAAAAATCACCTCCATTTCATTGGGATGGAGGCAGAAATCTTAAGAGAAATATCCAAAATATTGAGCGAACTGAATCTGCAAGTTTTATTATAATAAAGTACTAAGGAATAACAAAAGTAGAACAAATAGATAAACAGGTTACCTGTCTGCCTCTCTTGAATAAAGTCCCTTATCTAAGCTTTATTTTTTCCATGAGCCACAGCGGTGTCCAGATATGAGGTAACATACAAGCTATGCAAAGATTAACATAAGAACAGAGGCTCCTACTATCCTTAATATAATTCAAGGTCTTTTTGTGACAGATGTGGGCCAGTGTTATGAGAACTCTGTGCAGAAGACGACCGTGGAGAAATACCTCAATTATGTTACACTTCCTAAAGAACATACTGCCAGATTCTTTAATGCATGCTAATTCAAAGATATCTACAAACAGTCAACAATGCATTCACTTGAATTAAAAGTCATCTTCCCGTCCCATTTACATCTTACTTCGGTACAAGTGATGTAGAGCCAGCAGTGAGCTTCAAATAAATCAACTAAAGTTACTGCTTCGCAGGAAGTGTGCAGAGAGGTCCGAATACAGTTGTGCCAGAATGGTCTGTCCGATCACAACAGCCATTATTCATTCACTAACCATGCTGTGTCAAGGTGAGCCCTGGGAGTCCAGCCCATTATTAGTGCTTTGATCCTGTGTGCCCTCAGCCAGCAGCCACCCATACTCCCACAGGAGCACTCTCCTCTCAATTTCTCCTAACAGGCCTGCAGGGACCACAGGCTCTGACTCAGCCCACTGTCACCTTGCCCCAATGAAAGGTTTATTTCAGCCAACAGCGGTTTTCTTCAAGGACTACAGTAGCAACATGTCCTTCAACAAAAAGTGTTAGAGTATGTTTGCTATCTTTGATAAAGGTCTCGTAGCATGCCAGGATAGGAGGCAACCTCTTTCCAAAAAGAATTTGGGCAATGGTAGCTGTAAATGATGTGTTATTAACTTAAAGCTTTAAGACCATAACACTGAGGAAACAATCTGGCAAAAAAGGTGAGATGAGCTTTTCTTACCAACATCCATGGCTGTTTCCATGAAACTCTTCTGCCTGGAGGCAAATTCAGCAAGCAGCTTCTGCTGTCTCTCTCTTGCCCTCTGACGTCTGAAAGAGTTCAAAACCAAATGAATTGTAATGTATTAATGTATATGTAACAATTGAAGTAAGACTTTAAAAAACATGAATTATATCTGTGTGATTGAAGGATTAAAGAATTTCCCGTTTCCATGAGAAAAGAAAAAACATCCAGTGGGTAAAAACAGGGATTTCACACATTGACAAGTGCTGCTCCTGATAGGTTCCTGACAGCCACTTGTCTCCATTCAAGAACATTATTATATTTTAATTTAATTAAACTATTTTATACACTTCAAAAGTGCATTACAGTATCCCAGGAATAAAGAGGTCTGTTGTGCAGTGCATGTTTCCCCTGATCACCCAAAACATATAAAACAGATTCATCCATGTAGCAGTGGATACTGGTATATACACAGCAGGTGTCTGATTTACAAGGCTGTGTTGTTAAAGTTGGAAAGGTTGATTGTTAAACTAACAGTGGGTTGAGCCCCACTCTGCAGACTTACAGGGTGAGAGTTGACTGTAAATTAAGTCCTTAATAAGCATAAACAAATGCTGACAGGAGCGCCACAGCTCAATAACTTTCACTGATGGCTTCAGGGGTGACAACAACCAGCATGAGGAATGGCCAGCAGCTTCCCACTTCTCATTGCCACTGACCGCACTGCTGCCTTGAATGGTTGCCTTGGAAACAGTACTAGTTTGTGAGAGAGTCTACCTTTACCTTTGTTGGTGCGGTGAAGCCTACCCCAAAAGCAGGCAATTATTAAATGGTTATAGCCCGGACTACTCAGTGAATGTGAGGTGAAAAGCCAAAAAACCCTGAGAGAATGGAGCCCATGGCAAATCGCTATATTTCACTCAAACCTTTAGCATTCAAGTGTGATTGGACATCATACACACTCGTCGTCCTTGTACGATACAGCACTTTGAACTGTCATTGCAATTGCACTGAAATAAATTTATTGTAGTGTTCTATAAAAAAAATATTGACTGTCTTGATTATATTTATTTTATAAAACTGATGATACAACTCACTGTTAAGAGAGCTGTATGTACACAATACCAATGAGAGACTACTGCAAAGTGATAATGAGCAATATTAATATGCAGCATGGAGCTTTGAAAATCTAAATCCATAGTGGTAAATATTATTTAAGACAATAAAAGTGTACACCATTATGTTACCTCTCTTCTTTATCCATGGTTTTCTTGTCACTGGGACTGTTCTTCTTTGGTGGCACAGGAGGACACGCCTTCCCACAAATGTCCTGGATGCTACGCTTGATTTGACAGCTGCGCGTGGCTGCCTTGGTGAGGATGCGCTCAATAGCTGTAATGCCGTCTCCATGAGTGTGACGACTTGTGTCCATGTCCTCTAGCCACGATGCCGACAGAGAGTTCTGCTTGGACGACAACTTCTGGTGGAGCTTGATGAGGAGGGACAGCATGCTCTCCCGGATCTCCAGGATCTCTGTCACCAGCTGGGGGGGTGTGCCTGGTGGGACCCAGCGTGTTGAGGAGCTCTTGGGCCTGACAACCTGGGCGGCTTCAGTGTTGCTGCGGTTGATTATCTCCTGGAACTTCCTCCTGCGCTCAGCTACAAGGCTGAAAACCTGAGCTTCACGCAGGTTCTGAGAAAGTAGAAGAAATAGAATTAAATAAACAGATGCTTAACAACATACGTATTAAAATGGCCGTTCACATCTTTGGTTAAAAGTTTTAGGTTACAACACCATGAGATTGTGTACAGCTGATCCAAGTCTGGCCGTGATAATGCCATGCCCTATGATTTAAGCAACTGTATATGGACACACTGTAAACACATGTGGTGCATAAATAAATCTCACAAACATACATTTCACAGCACACATCATTTCAAATATCAAGCCTACACTATATCCGCAAAACGTGCAAACTGACCCTTGCAACAAACATCCCTTCAAATTCCACCTGCATCTGGGTGCTTAGGCAGATCTGCATTTGACCACAAACACCTTAAAGCATATCACTAATAGTCAGATGGACTTTGATGGATTGAAGGGGTGGTTCATTACCATAGTCAGACAGGCACAATGCACATAAAAGTCAAATTAAATGTCCATTATAAAATTTCAGCTGACTTATCACAAATACCTTTGCTGATACCACTCAACAACCATATTCCTGTGGAAAATTCAAATCATCCTGATGTTAAAGCACACGAGCTATCTGAGGGATTGCCATGACTTGACCTGACGAAAAAAGGATCCGAGCTGCACTGTTAAATAAACATACATCATATAGCCCAGTCAAGGCAACATCAATCATACTGACATGCGGTTAAAAAGTGTTTACCCAAACCTGCATTACACACGTAATTAGTTTCAGCACTCAAGAGGGATGGGAACTGCTGAAGCACAGCATTATACACACGCCATAACACACAAAGGCAGACGTCCTTTGAATAGCACAAAACAAAGATGTGTAAAGACATTCTTTCATAATAAAGATAAAAAGCAGACAAATGCTGCTGCTAGTGGCATCAAAGCCATCCGCCTTTTCTTTTTTTTTGGGACATAGATAGCTACCTCTCTCCAATTCCCTCCAAGACGCCTGGAGTTCTGTGGAGCAGGTACAGCAAAATGAACAACACTAATAACGATTACTCAAAAGAGGAACAAAACCCAAGACGTTAAAAACCGTATGATGTGAGGGCAGAGATCAAAGAAAATGTGAAAAAAAAAAAAACAATACTGCTTTTGTTGGTGTAATGTGCTAATGTCATACTAGCATGAGGATAGAATGGGAGATGGGGAATCAAAGCAGTAAAACAAGCAAGGGTGAGAGACCTGATTCATCCTCATCCTATCATACAATGCATGCAAAGCACTGAAATATGTTGGACCAGAAATGATTCCTTAAGTGATGTGACTCTAAACTTTGTCAACACCACCTGTAAATTCTGATAAGTGAACAAAAACCACTTACCAGCACCACTAAAGCTCAGTTATTAAAGCATTAGCATCTAATTTGTTTAATCCGTAAGAAAAATATTGTTTAATCTGTGTTGGACTATTTCTTGGCCAGGAGCAGTGACTTCCCTTTAGTTTCCACTGGTTGCTTTGCAACATCATGCTGATAACAAGACCACAGCTTTGGATGTGCTCCATTTGGTCAGCGTGCCGCTTATTATGTAGTGGCAAGGTGGGGAAACTCAGTTGAATGGATTGCAGTTGACAAATGAGGCAGCAGGTATGATGTTAACTCCCTATCAGATGATAATCAAGTAGCAGCAGGTGGAGGAGATGCTGTGGCAAACTTTTATTTTATCTTTTCACTGCCTTTAAGTGTTGGAGACACAACAGCAACCCTTTCTATTTAGAGCTTTAGCCACTACATGCTGTGTGAAATGTGTTCATGAATCTATATTGTTTACGATACTGTTGGTACACGTGGAATTTTGTTTCCTTGCTGCAAGGAGCTGCCAATTCAAGTCAGCATAAGCGCCATATTCACTTTTGAGTGCCAACCTGAAGGGGTGGAAACCACGCCTGACTGGCACTGTGCTTGGTCCATTGCCCAGTGGAGGACAGGAAAACAAAACTGACAGCAACAGAGGCCTGGCACGCGCTACACTTTTCAAGTCTTTCTAGCTAACCTTTAAGCGGACAATTGCCTACTAATACAATCGAGACACGAAGCAACATTGGCTTTGGAGTGTGTGTTTTAGGGCTCCTCACAAATTCAGGTCCAATAATCACTGGCCTTTCAGCTTGGATCTCCTGAGAAAAATATCTGCGTCTTGAGCATTTAGATGTTTCAGCTTTCCTCCCCAGGCACTGGTCTAACTGTGTGCTGTTCTGTGCTGGCATGAGGCAGACAACAACAAACTGGGAGACATTATAGTCACTTAAAGTTTCGCTTTCAGCTGTTGTTTTATTTTGTTGATTTTTTATTTATTATTGTAATTAATGATACTGTAATCCAGCTCAGCCTATAGCAGAGCAATTCTTTACCTGGCCATAAGAAGAAGCTTCAGTGCTGGTGCTTGGGGGGGGCTCTCTCTTCACTTCAGGAGCTGTCTCAGGAACTCGAACTCTCACAAAGTTAATGACATGGTGCAGATTGGAGAGGAGGTTGATGCCAGGAAACCAGCTGTCATGGCAGTGCTCCTCAATGCAAGGCTCCTGGAAGCATAAGATCCTGTAAGACACTGGTGACACTACAAGTCTATACAGTGAGGCTAATGGTTTTAACTCCATCTCTCACCTCGTCCTCCTTGCTGTCTTGAACCTGGTTGTCCAAGCCCAGCTCGATCAGGTACAGCACCATGCAGAGCACATGCTCGGACATATTCTGATGATCCATCCATATCTAGAGCATGTCACATAATTAGTTTACACGGAAGAACAAGTAAAACCTTCACCTTAGTTTACTGCTATACCACCTCACTACTGATACCTACTATGTCAATATTTTTACAGTTCAACAATTGCTTGCCAGTTGATGCTTTTGTCTTTTTGTCTCTACGTTATGACTCAACAACACCAGGAAGTCTGTTCATTTTGTCCAGCACCATCTGCAATTCAGTCATTCTTGTATTGTACCAATATCTTGTAACATATGATCACCTAATTGCCAAGTCATATTACGTGTGCACCAATTAAATATGGCAAACAGGAGTGCTACTAGATTTAGCTCCAAGAGTAAATTGAGAATCAAGGGAATCACGGTATTATACCACATGAATGGTTGTTGAAAAGGCTCACCTTGTAAAGGAGAGTGAATATCACAATGTGCAGCGTCTTGCAGTGCAACAGCTTGATTAGGCCTTTGTAACACGGATGCAGAGGAGTCCTCTCCTTGTAAGGTGGCCATGGGTTGCCGGTGTGAATGCCAGACTGTTTTAAACTAGGTGACATAATCGTCAAAAAATAAAAATGACAATAAAGAACAATCAGCAGAACATAGAAATTACAAACCTGTAAGGCCATATGCTACATAGAACAGAAGGTTGAATTTCCACAAAAAGTATGATGATGTATGATGATGAAATAAAGCTGTGTTTCGACCAAAGGAACTATACCCCGGAACTAGGAACCTTTGGAGGAACTCGCTGTGTTTCCACCGAAGGGACCTGGGTCTAAATTTAGCTTGACGGTCTTTATTTTACCCCGCCAAAAGTCCCTGCTTGGGGAGGGATAGTACTTTCTGAAAGTACTGGTACTTTGGGGGGGTGGAGCTTGCCTTGCAGTGAATTTCTGAATGGGCGACTAGAGGCTACTAGCTTTAACTGGAGAACGTCGGCTGTATTTCTACTACTGCTCCTCTTGTCCACCGTTGTTTGCAAACCAATAAATCACAATCAACAGTCAAATAGCCACGCGCAAGTCTTGCCAATGTCCGCCTGAGATCGCACGTATTAAATGTATTGCACGGAAACAGCAGCAAGCATGCAGCGGTCTGTTCTAACAGCTGATAGAGCTATGCTAAATACTGGGTCCGAAGTTGTTGTTTTAAGTTTTCATAAGTCAGAAAGTTTCTGCATGGAGCCAAAGTCAGTCTCCTACTCTCCAAAACAAGTGGAACAGCTGACTACAGCAGGTAATAAAGCTCATTAAGAGTCACGCTCCTCTGATGATCAGGTGGATACAGACATGAGTGCTGTCAGCTAATTTGCATCTTTTGTCGGCTGGAGATGTTTTAATAACCTTCCAAACTGTCGCGATTTTATGTTTGTGTTTCTTTCTCTGTGCTGGAGTTATTTTATGAACTTGATGGCTTTATCCAGTTTGTTACTAAATTTGTAACAAAGTATCTTTATTATAGCCTACTTCCACACAATAAAGCTGTTTTTAATGATCAAGCATAGCCTATTGATATTCATTATATTCCAATCAAATCTGATGTTCATTTAGAAATTTTGCTCATGGTGACGTTACTAAATAGACCTAATGATGCCTGTCTGTCGCTTTGTATGGTGTACGTCAGTAATAACATTCGTCACCTGGTTAATATGCCTGATCTTCGCAGGTTTTTAGACCACAGTGGAAACGCACACAACAATGGGCTGAAGGAACCTTTTAGTTCCTTGAAAAGAGATCCGAGGACTAAAAAGTCCCCGGTACTTTTGGGGGAAATGCGGCTTTAATAGTTTGATGAGGTGACATCTTACATTGTTCAGAGTCATTCACCGCACAAGGAGGTTTTAGTCTATGCAACAGAAGAGCCGATGGGCAGCACATTCGCTCACTCTATTAGTGATGATTTTTTTGTTATATAAAGCCAGGGCACCCTGACAGGCAATCCATCATATTCAAACAGTGTGAATGAGCAACATGAGGCTGTATCAGACTATGAAGGTAGCAATGGCAGCTTCAATATGTTTCAAGGAGAAATATGCCTCAGTTTCAATCTGGTTTAAACTACCAAAACTAGCCTAGAAGCATTATGTGTGTGTGTATGTGTGTGTATGTGTGTGTGTGAAATACAATGGGTCAGTTTATCAGTGATCTAGCCATACTTTCAATTACAGCTTTATCAAAAAAGGCATAAAATCCAAGTGTAAACAGTTTATCTTGCCAACTACTATTTCAAAACACAAAAGCTTTCAGTGAGGGAGCTATTTTTTATAATTAGCATCTTCACACATTCCAGCGACATTCATGAAAATTACAGGTTTGGTTTGGGAGATGTCCGTAGCACAAAACAACAAAGAAAGATTTCCTAATTTCTTTTACAATTTAGACTGAAATATAGATTTTTCTGGACAGCTATGTAATTGGAACCAAGTTGAGCGCCCGGTAGACCTAACCTCTCTTATCATTTCCCTTCATGAGCAAGTGAGAGAGGTGACCCTACGACACTGAACAGAGCATGATGGTCGGTTTTGTCAGGTATGAACATGAATACATAAAACACAAGACCAATATGTGAAATACAATGATAGAAATGTTTTAATGAAAATAACTGTTAATTAAATACCTAAATGATATAAACAAATTTACTGGAGGAAATGAAGGCAACACTGTTAACTTACAACGCTGAGTATCTGTCCATTGCTGACTGGACGTCACGCCGATAGACTGTTCTGAGAACGACCATGATGGGGTCAAACTCCTTTTCCCACACCTCGGCTAGATAAGAAAAGGGACAGAAATGTTTTGTAACCTCTGGTACAAAGTGACATTGACTCACTTTCATCCTGTTTTCACCTTCTCTATTTAGGTGGTGTAAGCCTGCCCCCAAGTGGTCAGCAGAGGACTAATGACAGTTCTAATGCTCAAGACTTTCAGCTTATTCAGGTATCGAACTCATAATTTTTGCTCATTTCTACCCACAAATTAGAACAGAGTGGTCTGATATACAATACATTAAATGTATTCTCTCTGTGGGTTGTGAAAGCTATCAATTACACAGGAAGGCATTGAGCATTTCATAATGTGCCATACTATGCCAATACAACAAACCTAATATGAGCAATACACCAAGGACTATTTCAGAATAACGATTATGATCTGTGGAAAATGTTGTATACACTAGGATATAAAAACACATTGCTCTTCTTACTGGAGAGCAATGTCAACTTTTGTACACAAACATTTAATTATTCCTAGGCACAAACTTTTGTTGGATCCATCAATTATTTGTGGTAGATTTTAGGCCACGAATGAGTAAATAAAATACTACAGATGTTTGGAAAATAAATGTTTTATGTTCAAGCACACAGACATAAAGTTAACGGCATTTTTATGTTTTTAATTCAAGCAGAAACAGCCCACTCACGTACCAATTATCTTTTAATTATTATTTGCAGACATAATTTGAAATGCTCAATTCGCTACACACAGTAGTCCTTGCTACTGCTACCACTGCTGTTGGACCGTAGAGGGCAGCAGTCAGACATGTCTACCTCTGGATAGGCGGTTCACGGTTGTCCCCCACATCCAAACCCCACTGTGAGCATGCCTCAACCAACTGCAAGGCATTCAGCATCTCTTTAAACTTTGTCCGAGTCCTGTGGCCCTAATAACTAGCATTAACAACTGACCGCCAACACATTGTTTTGGTTTTTAAGTTTAAACCAAATAACTTTACACATGTGCAGTTTTGCCCACTTCTGTGACACCCCCCCCCCACTGCACTTTTCAAAAAACGTTAACAGGTTATTTGTTACAATGGTCCGTATGTAATTCATTTCTTCTATTTCACCACAAACGTCCTACCTTTAGGTGTGTACATGCCCTGCTGCATGGAGCCTCCGGGCTCAAACACCGGTGCTTTGAAGTCAGCCACAGCAGAGAGCATCTCCTCAAAGCTACAACTCCCTGGTACAATGCCACTCTTTGGGTTTGGATTCTCAGGAATCTAGAAAAACACTCTTAAGGAAAAAGACTGTCGTAGATGAATGAATATATTTGCTTATTAACTTTTACTATGTACAACGTATATAGTAATGAAGGATACAAGGTCTAACAGCGCGCTGTGTGTACGGTCATTCATACACAACTGTGAGACCATCTCAGCCCGAAGGATCTCGTCATCTGTCATCCCTGTTAGTGAGAGTGAGAAGTTGAACGTAAATAATAATAATAATAATAATAATAATAATCCTTATTTGTAGAGCACTTTTCAAAAACAAGTTACAAAGTGATTTAACAAGTGTAAAGAATAATACAAAAAGAAAAAGTAAAGACAAGCCGGCAAAGATTATAGCCCTACATTAAATACCAATTAGCAGAGGTATAGTGTTTTGTGTAATATCCATGGAGGGGAGTGTCAGTGTGTGGAACTGTAGCAGCAGGAATTTTGGACAGGATTCAGAGAGCCTGTTCATCTCCATCATGAACAAAAAAAATAATAATAATAAATAACTAAATACTATAATAATAAATCCATTATCACTTTAAAGGTGTGTAAATGTAATTCAGCCATCTACGACATGTCAAAATGTCTTCTGTTAAAAAAGCCTATGATAATATGTGCTTTACAGTTTAACTGGAAGATTCCAACGACCATCACAATCGCCTTTTGTGTACATAGAGAAAGTCTTAGATATTTGAGTTCAGCCAATGAGGAATGGGGCAAAACCAAAAGTGTTGCGTTTATAATTTTGTTCTGTGTAGTTAACTCGCTAGTGGTAGTGACGTGATCAGCGGGGCAGTGTATCAAGAGGGAGACTCACCACTCAATTTGTCTTTTTACAAACAGCACACAAGACACAGTCCTCTATCTTTTCAAACATAATTATCTGGAGTGGCGTTTCTTTCACTGGCTGATTGTAAATAGTACACTAATGTGTATCAACACCTCAGACAGCATTATTAGCTTTATGGAATAAATTTACTGTAGGAATATTTTCTTATATTGTAAGCTATTTTTTATTTTTTTTTTTTATTACTCCTTGTAAACTGTGTTTATCCACTTACCCAAATGAGTGCGAAGGCTCGTCAATATTACCAGGAAGGTCAGTGCTCCTTCAAGCATCGGTCGCTCCTGCTCAGAGTCTAACACAGCGTTCTGATGCTGAGATGCCATGGTCAACAGGTCAACCACTTTGAACCTGTGTAAGAGGAGACAGTGCATAAAATGCTAATAATCTGTGTTTAATTAAAATGTATATGAAAGCTTATATAGGAGTTAAGAGCTCACCTCTCAAAAACACTTGAGATAAAGTAGTCAGGATCTAGTCTTGATGCACAAACCTGTAAAATGAATTATCATGAATGAATATACAAAGAAATTCAACATAAATAGAAACAAAGTAAGGATTATACTTAAAACACCTACAGTAAATGCCAGTGAGCACTGTCTCTAATACAGCAATTCAAACCTGGAGCAGATAGATGTCTGGGTCAATCATGGAGTTGCAGAAGTGTGACTGCACGTAGGTCATAGCCTGTCCCTTTATCTGGAGACCATTCCTGACCCACATGTTGCTGTGGATCTCTGACAGGCATGCCTGCAGCCATACATTGCAATGTTTTGGTTAACATGTGGCTACATGTGACCTGGTGGAGATGTATACATAAATACAAACCACACATTTCTTATAGGCCTCTAGTGTAATACCTGGATTTGGAGTGGATGCACCATGATCTTCATCAGCATCTCTTGGTCAGGCAGGAGGCTGTCCAGGTCCAGGCCTTGGCACTTTACAGCCTGAAAATTTTAAACCAAACAATTAACTTTAAAAACACATACAAATGTGCTACATCATGTCTTAAAAGATGAGATTCTTTGACACACCTTACTGAGGAACATGGCATAGTAGCGGTGCAGTGGCAGATGAAATGTCACTTGATTTGGAGCAGGCTGTAAGAGATATGAGAGCCATGAGAAACAGGGGAAGAGAAAGCTTGCTTGTAAATTCAGTGGTTTTGCTTTTAAATTTACCTCATCAACGAAGCCAATGGCATCAAACCAGATCTGCAGGGTCTCTAAGCAGTAGCGTACCACAGTTTTAGTATATTCCTGTGTCTCCTGTTAACAGGCAAATTAAAATATTAAAAGTCATATAGGGTTATACAGTTCATGCATGCGGCATAGGATACCCAAGACGCATGTTCCATTAATCGTTCAAGATCACCACAAATGCACACAGGAGACGTTTGTGAGGGCAGTCTGACAGGGCTTACTTTGACTTTGCAGTGTGTTAGGAGACCCCACATTGGTTGTGCACAGGCCTCGAGCTCTGCTGCAAACGCTGCATAGTACGTCTGGGACTCAAATTCCACATGTTCATTCAACTCCCGCTTATTCAGGTTCATGCCTATGATGTCAGGAAATGGTTTAAAGGGTTACACAGTCACCACATGTTCCATGGCTTTTTAATGCTCATATAAGCAATCAATAAACAATAAATCATAAAGAGCAGACCTTGTGTTTTGAAAATTCAGTGTAAACAGACCTTGTGTTTTGAAAATTCAGTGTAAACCTCTTTACCCCTAAATATATTTTTGTACACCAGAATTTAAAGAGCAATGCAGCAGACATGCATACAATGTAATAGTGACACTGTGCACATAACGCCAGCAAGAGGATACTCAAGCCCACTGCAAGGGTGAGTGTTATTTTTAGGGTCGTGGTGGAGCACACATGGCAAGTGAGCAGCACTAAGCACAATTCTAATTCAGTGACGAAGAGTCATACACCCCACAACTCACGTTTTTCTACGAGGCTTATTAGTAGAAGACAGATGAGGTCTGCCTCTGACTAACTAAGCATAGTATTGCTATATAAAGGTCTAAATGAAAAGCACAAGCAGGAGCAATCCTTTTAATCAAGCAGTGTGTTTGACCTCATGGAGTCACAAATGACTGCAGCATTATCGTGGCACTACACTGCCATACTTGAATAAAGGGGTACAAGAAAGCAAGCATTAATCAATGACAAACAAACAACAGGGTAAATAATATGCATGCCCAAAGGATGCTATGGGATCCAAAAGCAACACCTGTTTCATGAGTATTTGTCACAGCTCTGTCCAGGGACAGGGGTTGCAAATTAGTTTCAGCTAGGAACCCAATGTGCAACACATTTGTCCAAGTTATTGTAAACTGTTACAATGCGTCTCCTGTGCATTGTCTCTGACAAATAAACAGTAATTATTATTTTATTTTATCAAAAAGGTAAATTATTGAAAAATCTGAACCCCAACCTCTGCCTCAATCAGTGTGTAGATATGTAAATGGGAGGCACAGTGAAGTACTTTGTTATGCTCAGGTAAAATAATTTTAAACAGCACAGTACATGTGCAGGTGATTTACCATTTACCTGTGAAGCTATGACTTACCTTGGAAAAATGACACAAAGCTCATCCATAGCATCAACAATGAATGGTCCTCTAGGAACTTTTTCGCTACACTTTGGTGTGAGAGGATGTTAATAAAGTCACTAACTAATGGCCAGTAGGTATTGTTCTTTAACAGAGCCTCACTGCAGTTCACCACCACATGGCGACTGTTCTCTTCATCTAAAAAAGGAAAAAACATGACATAAAGAAACACATGGACATAAAGTTGATGGCATTTTGTCTCACTCTGTATTTAGTTACTCAAACAAAACACATCAGAACAAAAAATGTCGAGAAAGACAACACAAGAGAATTCAAGCTTATTTCACTCAGAGCCTGCCCAATGAGAAGGGCCAGAGGGATGAAACATCTGTGCATGTTTTTCCTGCACGAAGAATGATTAAAAATACAAAGCGAAATTAACAGCTGTATATTGCTCTTTTGAAAGCACTCCAGTTTTTCCTTCTTACAACATTTCACAGCCTTCACGTACCCATTTCTGTACTACTAAAATTGAGACAGTGCCTCCTGGTATGACGTAACCATGACACTGGATCTTTCGAGTAGGTGTATACAATTTGACATTTTGAGTTATGACTTTAAAGCTTAATCTTTGAACCTGAACTTCAGTTTGGTAGAGCATCAGTATCACCTTACATACTGCCAAAGAAGTTAATGATCAACCAGCGATATTAATACCCTTACATAAAAAAGGGTACAGAACCCTTCTAAAAAAACCTAGTCACAAAACCTTCTGCTGTTCACATGTGGTAGGGGGATCCAAACTGAGTATCACTTCAGACAACTTTACAGAAACTATTTGAGGTTTGATGAGTTGTGTTAAATTAAAATAATTAGAAATCCGACACACTTACCCTGAAGTTCACTTTTAATAAGGCAACTCTCCATCATGTAGAGGAGGACAGTGACCATGATGTCCAGCAGCTGACACTCCTCTGTCACGTGACGAGCCAGCTCCTCATTGCTGAACAGCTGCACACTAATATGTACAATGCGGTTGGACATGGTATCTGACTCGTGGCTTTTCATCAGTGTTTTCATGATGAATGCATAATGCTGAACAAATGTTTTCGTAAAAGTGATCTGCCAGACAGGAAGAGAAAAGCACCATAACACAATTGAGGCTTACTGTTAAGATGCTGTCGCTTTTAAGGAGGATTCCATTTGCTTTCAAAACTCGGCAAAGAGTCTGTGCCATGACAAAGAAATGACATTAAAACAAAAGACCAGACATGCATCTAAAATAGGGCTGGACGATATGGCCAAAAATGTTATCACGATAAGAAGTTTCATATCTTTGAATATCCATGATTATTACGACAAGTATCAAATCATTATTTCTTTCGAGTTTAAACTTCACTTCAGTATTTTCATGTCAGGAATATAGTTTATTTTACCTGTTCCATTTGTTTTCCAGTGAGATACTGATTTTATAAAGTGACTTTGCTGCTGTAAACTTTACTTTTGTTGCTGCTCTGAAAACAGTTAGTTATTTAAATTTGATTACTGTTCTGAATTTATTATTTTTTAAATAACATTTAAGGAAATTATTTAGTAATGAAAAAAAACAATAAGAGTACAGATAAAGAACCGAACAAATAAATTCAATACAATGAATAAATGTATCTCTAAAATCCTAACAATATAAAATAAATACAATAGAAGTGGCAGCAGGTAAAGACAAGGTTTATGATAATTTATCACTCATAGTTAACAAGTCCATATCTGGGATGGATCTCTAATTCATTTAATTTCCTATTTATAAAGATTAAACATGATAATGAACTAAATCTTGTTATTTTTAACAAAGTTTTGTGTTGGAGTTTCTGTTATTCTACATTTTGACACCAAGATTAAAAATTTTACAGCAAATGTATATTGGTTCCAAATATCGGTCATCGGTCTAATTGGTTACTAATAATCGAATCAGGATTGGCCCGAAAAAAACATCTTTTTTTTTTTTTTTTTTTTTTTTTTAATGGTATACACTTCATTCCAAACAGTTGATCACTTCAGAAATCTGAGGTAGAAAATTCAAAATAATGACAAAATGAGTAAAATCCCATAAAAGCTTTTTTCAGTCCTTTTTCCTCAACAAAATAAAAATTATATAAAAAAATTAAGCCCTAATTCGTGTATGATTCAAGTGAATAAAATCAAACATTTATTGAATATTTATTGAAGATTTGTTATATTGTTATTCAAAATATTATATTGGGATAATTATTGTTTTGTTTTATTGTCCAACCCTAATCTAAAAGTGAGAGTATTCTGTATACCTTGTAATCTTGATCTGGCAACATGTTTAGTAAGAAGGTGACCATCTTCTGAGGAAACTCATATTTTATCGTCCAAAACAGCAACTCCTCCAGAAAGCACTTATGCTTCAGAGATTCAATAATACACGGGTCTGAGGACAGAAAAGGCACATAATAAGATGGGTGGTTCATGTAACATAAACCCATGCATTGCCTTTTCTTTACATTTACCTTTGGTACTGCTGCTCAGCTTAACCCTCTTCCTCTGTCCAACAGACTGCCCAGCATCTTGGTCCTCCTGAGAGAAAAAAAAACAACACAAATTTCAGGTCGACAAAATGTTTACCAGTGACTGTAGTCAAACGATTAAGCTGAAATGTTGAGTGAAAAAAAATCCCTAACCATTTTGTTAATTGATTAATCATGTAATTATATATAAGAATCAAGTAAAAAATCCCTAAAACAAACAGAATTTCTCTGGATTTTTGGATGATTTAAAGACATTTATGTAGGCCCTGGTCACTAGTGATGTTTCTTTAACATTTACTAGACAAAATTAATATATTAATTAAAAATGGGCCGAGAACTAAACTTAAATTGAAAATAGTTAAAATGTTTATTATGTTGATGTGTGATGCAGGCACATACCTCTTTATTAGACTCATCTGGGCTCCCTGGTGCACTGGATCCTGCAAAAAACATTTAGCCATAAGTAGCCATTAGCAGAATCTTAAGGCACTGGACAAACACAGGAACATGCCCGAGCTAGTTTGCAAAATCGACTATTTGTCCAAATAGTGGTACTCAAAATGGTTAAAATAGGATGTGACACAATTTCTAGGTCCTTCAAAGTCATGTATGCAAAGTTCAACTTCTTTAGATATATATACCATGGTCTGTGCTGTCTGGAGATAAACTTTATGTTTATCTTAACCTTCTGACATCACACCTGAACATTATAGGGCTGCTGTGGCTTGGAGGTTGAGCGAGTCGCCCACTAATCAGAAAAACTGCGATTTGAAGTGTGAAAGGCAAGATACTGAACCCAAAATTGGTTCAGAAGGCTCTGCCATCATTGTGAGAGTGTTTGTGAATGATTATTGATGAATAATTTTCTGATCATTGGCACCTTGCATGGTACCCTCTGCCATAAGTATAAATGGGGTGAATGTGACATGTGAAGTGCTCAGTGGTTGGAAGTACCTATACAAGTACAGTCTGTTTACCATATCTAGAATAGATATGATATAAACGGAGTTCAGGTAATTGTGTGTAAAAAGTGAAAACTGTAAGTTCACAGGAATAAAGGTGAAATTTGTACACTTCAAAGTCAATCATTGTATTGCTTTTTTGATTTATTTAGCATTTAGCATAATAGGATTAAGTTCACTCTCTGATTGCTTGCTGCAAAAGAAAAGTCCTAACAATAACTTTCTGTCACCTGCAGGGCTTAGACCACCAGAAAATGCATGCACATGATCATAGTTTTAAAGTCATTCTCAATGAAATAATGAATGAAAATATGCTTCATATAATGTGTATAGTTATCTTACCCAATACGACCATTGCTCCTGCGCCTCCTTCAGCACCAACAGTGACATCAGCAGTAGCACCTTGTGCTTTCTCCTCCACAGGCACCAGACCTGAATTCTTCAAGGCTGACAAATACTTGTCATAGTTCTTTTTAGCATACAAATTCTCCTCTTGGCCTGTAACAAAGACGGAAAAAAGAAAATGCAATAGTTATTGTCATGACAACAACTCAAGATTAAGAAAACTTTAATCACAAGCAAATGTGCAGTATTTGAAGTAAAGGAGATCTGGATTAGGTATTCTGCTACAGAATGCATAGCTTAGATTAAAATGCAGACAAAAATGTTTTCCTCTTTCCATTTCAAAAGTGAAAGTTATACATTTTAGTATATGCATTTCTCTTTTCATTTCAAGTTTTGAAAATGTCCATAGGGTGCTTAAATAAATCAAGCTGAATTTGGCTCTTACTCATGAGAACTAATTGAAAGCATTGGCAGTAGATGACAATAAAGAACAACAGAATTACATCCATAAATTTATCTAAACCAAGAATGAAACCACTAACATTCTGTGGTAAAGCAGTGCTTAATCTTTATCAGCCTTTATTGGAAACTCTAGTGTAGATATTTACCCATGCTCAACTCCTTGAATGTTTGCTGATTGGTCAAGATTTTTGTCAGTACAGTCCTCATTGCTCCTCCCATTTTCGTGAGCTCCTCCAGGAAGGAGATCTGAGGGTCCAGCTGCTGCAGGACTTTCTGTAGATCTCTCTCGCTTGAGGTGTCTGGTAAAGCAAGATAAGAGATACAAGCTATCATACTCAGTGAAGTGTGAATGTAATTTTGGATGTAAACAGTTGTATAACACCGGTTTGCAAAGCAGATCCTGTTATAATTTGATATGCAACAGGAGACCCACATCAAATATACAATGTCAAAATCAAAGTAAATGGGAGAATATGGAATGCTCTTGATATGTGGGTTCTGAAGGACACAGCCACATTTAAAGAATGTTTCAACTTTTGTTTAAGTGGGTCAACTATATTATCTCACATCTTTGTAAAGTGAAGACGTGGTTGTCGGGAGTGTTTTCACCTGGCTCAATATAGCCATCTCTCAGATACTGTATGATGCACAGGATAAAGCGAGGAAGAACCATCTCGGACATCAAGAGAAGGTCTCGAGGTATTGATGGGATATTCTCCCCTGTTCTCAACCGATGCCGTCTGCAAAACCTGTCAGGAAGAAAGAAAAACTGTTGGAGGTTGCACCTTAGGGGATACCAGAAACTGAGTGCAATTTGGGAAGAAAGCTTTATAATGGTCCTGCCAAACTGAAAGGTTGTGTTTAAGTATAGTTTCATTGTTAATTTGTTTGCTTCTATTGATATAATACTTGTGATTGCATCAAGATTAAAAGCTAAACATTAGGGTGGGTTGAGGTTACAGATAGTTACTCATATTCTCACGTGTGTGTGTTCCCTTAGATGGTCAGATCGGCAGTAAATGCACTCCATATAAAAGCGACAAAACTGTTGAGCAGGCCACTATCGTGCTCTGTGCAGCTAATAAAGCTACTTGACACTGACAAAATCTGATATCACAATATTTTGTTACTTAAGACAAAATCAAAACGTTTTGACTCAGTCATACAATAACTATCACTTAAGTTAACTGTAATTCAGGCTAAAGCATTTACACTAGTAAAAGATGCAAAGCTTACTAATGATAATCTAGCTCCCTTGCTATTTCTAAGCAGTCATATTGATAAAACATAAATACATAAAAACCTCCAGCTACGGCTGCTGGTATGAGAATTGTTGTTATGGTTAGCAGGGCTGGCTAATCCTCTGAGCAGAACTGCTTGCTTCCTATTAATAAATGACAGGAGCATTGCAATATTCAAAACTGTTTATTACTGTCAGTTATTCGTAAGCATATCTTATTAGAATTACTGGAAGCTGAAACCAACTACGCAGATCAGAAAAATTGCGTTAACTTCCCACCAAGACCTGTCAAAACAAGACTGGATAACCCGTAAGTTAGCATAGCCAGCTTAGCTAGAGCAGCTAGCTTGGACTTACCCACTCTCTCGCATGACATTACTGTCTCCACAGTCACAGGCCCCACCAGCCTGGCTCCGGAACATGTTGAAATCATGGCCCGTGTGGTCTCCGTTATTAAAACACTCAGCACACAGTGACATGCACGGGGAGATGCCACAGGTCCGGCATCGATATGCCACGAAATTAGCCGTCCAGACCAAGCCGCACAGAGTCGCGTTGTCATAGGACCGGACCGTTTTGCAGAACTCCTCGAAACCTTCGCCTCCTGCAATTAGACATTTACACCAGTCAAGAGCCTCCGTGTCCGCCGCTGATATTTCAGGATTCAGTACAGCGTCGAGCAGCTCCTGTAGTTGTCGGACCCCGGAGCTATTGTCAGTCCGATTTAAGTCTGCCTTCAAGTGGGTGGCAGTGGCTTTCTTGTCCCGGCGCAGCAGCGACGCCGCCATCATGCACTCTGGCTTGTTGTCCACAAATTTATTTTTGTTGTCTTGTTTCCATGTTCTCGTTCTTTCTCGCGATACGACCCGTTACGTCGTTTGTCGGCTGACGGATTTGCTAATGTAATTTACACCCAGTGTGCAGTGAAAATCTAATTTAAGTATTTAATCCAATTATGCCTTGTGTAAGTATTTGATATGGCAGCTCAAGTTATACCGTTTACTTCTGTTTTGTTTTCTTGTTTCTAGGTAACGAAACTGACCCTCTATCATGAGACTGATAAAGATAAAACTTTTTTTTCTTTGCAACACCCAGCCGTGCAGAGGACCATAGCACAAATGTTTATAACATGTAGTAGGTCAATTATCAATTAAATTATCGAATTAAATAATCTCATTTGTTACACTTTATTTCTTGTTGTACATAACCTTAATATCCCTTTTATTAATTATGGTACATTAGAATTTAAACTTATTAATTTTACTTAGCTTTTTATTTATTTTGGCAGCCACGTTATCAGCTATATTGTAAGTCATATTCTAAGATGCCTGTTTGAAACTTTGCACACAATAAATGCATTTAATGAAACAAAAAAAATGGAGGGAAGAACTACTCTCACGCGTCCCTGGGTCGAAGTCGGACTGTTGTGGTTGATGCGCTCCCTCTTGCGGAAGTCGTCTACAGCCAAGATCAAAAATATACACTCACAGCGAGTTTAGGTAAAGAATATATTGAAAATACGTATCGGAGTTGTAGCACAGCGGACACAGGTCTGGGGCATCACAATCAGTAGTGATGAAACTAAAAGAGTTAGAGAGTTGCTTACAGCAAGTGGACACATTTGAAGAGCCAAAGATCCTTCTTGAGCAGTATCCAACCAGTCCTCATATTGCAGGTAAGGTGAGAACGTGTGGCCGTAGGAGAGTTGGTTGATTTGATGATAGTTCTCATTAACTTTTTGTCCCCTGCAGCACGCATGCTTTATACCATCCAAAGCACGTTTGATGACATTGAGGGTAAACTAGTGGCTGATCTGGGATGTGGCTGTGGTGTCCTCAGTATTGGGGCTGCGGTTCTTGATGCAGGGTGAGAGCATCTGTCCATCTTAATTACATTGCTTTCAGTTACGTCAATGCATTTCGGATAACAGTCGTACTTTTAAATCGGCTTCATTCCTCATGCCCTTCTCTCTCCTCTTCAGTTTGTGCGTTGGCTTCGACATTGACAACGACGCACTGGACATATTCAGGAGAAATGCAGAGGAATTTGAGATTTCTAACGTGGATCTGGTTCAGTGTGACCTGTGCTCGTGGGGGGCAGAGGCATATGCCAAGAAGTTTGACACTGTAATAATGAATCCACCATTTGGGACAAAACACAACCAAGGTGAGTACACAGTTTAAAGGGCCACTTCAGTGATATAGTTTCGTGATAATACTAAGTTGGGAGACTTACAAAAGATGGATCTATAAAAAATAATCCAACAGAGGCCAGGATTTCTTGGCTTTCAATCCTGTTGTATGGGTCAAGATACAAACACACTGGATCCTACAATCCCCATAATGCACCCAATAGCATCTGTGTGATAAATACTGTGCATTCATGGGAATAATTGATTTCCCAACTGTGAAAATTTATGTGAACACCCCCCTGAAGTCACAATGGTGAGTTGTAGATATACTTGTACAAAAATAGTGGACAACATGGTTGATGGTTAGAAACGTTTTAGTAATGCTGCGAAATCAGGTGTTGCATAAACATTTTTTGTTAACATGTCACTTGTTTTATAGTATTAGGTTATAACGGTTAGTTTGCTGTCCATGTAGATTAATTAGGAAAGTTATTTATTATCAGTATTTGCAGTACAAACAGTATTTTAGTTAATGTATTGTTGCAGTAGCCTAGCAACTGTCAGACAAAAATGACATTGTAATAAAAAGCTTCAAACTGTTTCAGCATACAATTCACGTCAATTAAAAAAAATCCACATCATTCAATAACGATAATTATTACAATAAATGTCATCATTTATTTCAAGTTGAAAGGCTGATTTTTGCTCCTGGGTGAAAGGTTTTATGGCCAGAACATGACACTTGCCATACAATGGATCACTTAACAAATCCGAGGTAGAACATTCTTAACAATTATGATAAAATCTTTTTTCAAAAAATAGGCATGAGTTAAACCAAGTAAAAATCTTTGAGTTAAAGCACTTTGCATTCAAAACGTGGCACACCATCTGTTAAATTTCAGTTTAAACAATGAACATGTTTTGTTTTGAGGTGTTTTTGTATTTTATAGAAGTCAGATGTCAGCTTGAGTTTCCCTGTCATAATCAAATTGTTGGATTTTGACAAACCATATTTACGTCAAAAACAGTCATCATGGCAACATTAGAAAGCTCTCCAAAACTACTAGAAACATTTACAAGTTTTCACAGGCTGAATCTTTGTAACATACATACTTATCTTATTGTCAGAGTACCCCTTTACCTGACTGCAGTTTGTCCAGTTTCATAGTTTTTATTCTTCATTAAAGGCATGGACATGAAGTTCCTACAGGCCGCTTTAACAATGGCAAAGACAGCAGTGTATTCACTTCATAAAACATCAACACGAGAGGTAAGCTCAGTATCCATACCAGTCACATATACAGCACTGTGGTATTAAACAGAGGTTTGAACAAATGATCTCATTTTGACATAATAGTAAAATCTGTAATTATAACATTTCTTTAAATGAAACGGGTCAAATCTTAAGTACTTATTTTGAATCGTTACTGTCTGCACCTCTAGTATGAAGACTTGATGTGCAATTCCTCATCTGATTACAGCATATACAAAAGAAGGCTAATGACTGGGGAGTGAAGATGGAAGTAATAGCAGGTGACGATGATACAGTACATCTTCTGTACAAGTAAAATATTCAAATATTGACGGTGTACTCTTTACAGAACTAAGGTACGACTTGCCAGCATCTTACAAGTTCCACAAAAAGAAGTCGGTAAGCCATTATACTCACACCACAGTCTCTGGGAATACATGTTTTGCTGCACATTAATAAGCTGTAATTGACAACACAATCAAACAGATCTTTAATTTTTATAAATGTTTTATTTGCTATTCACATATACAAACTTAAAAATTTCGCAAAGCAGATGTTTTCAGTCTGTGTAGGAAATCTACATGAGGGGGAAAAAAAACAAAAACAAATGGCAGACAGATTGTGGATGTCACACAGGTCTTACAAAACCAACTAATTGTTGGTGAAATTAAATTACTGTCAAAAGAGCAGACTTATGTAGAATGATAAAATCAAAGATCTTAAGACAAACGTAGGTACACAATGTGAGAGGCACAATATTACAGGGACTTAAAAAGCTGAAAACTGACACCAAGCTTTGTAAATTCTTCTCTAGGTTGACATCCAGGTGGACTTCATAAGATTCTCCAAGGTGTGACGCTTTCACTGGAATGGATTTAAGTTGCCTCTGTATTTTCACTGTTTATAATAAATGTTTTCAAAAAAGAAATATTCTGGGCGTGACCTTGTGATTAAGATCCGTTTTCAGTTTTGGCAACCTTTGCTGCAGGACTTTCAGCGTCTTCTAGTTCTCTCTTTGGGGCTGGGGCTGCGGGTGCTGGAGGGAAAGCACACAGTAGGTTCAATATGATCAATCCATCAAAGCAAACCAACAAACCACATTTTGACTGCTCTAAAAGATGCTGAACTTACCATCGTCGTCATCATCGCTATCAAATTTCGTCTTTTTGCCCTTGTACTGAGTTCTGCCTTGGTCTCTGCCACCTCTTCCCCTTCGGCCTCCTCTTCCTCTGCCACCTGATCTTCCTCTGCCGCCTTTTAAGACAGATAACATTTATCAGCACTAAATCACAAATACAGTAACTTAATCACTGATAATATTAAAATAGTTTATTGAAGATTTACAAATCCTTTTAGATCCACTGCTTGTTTGACAATATTATTTACCTCTGCTTTTGGATCTGCTGTACGATTCTTGTTGAGCTTCGATTATCTTCTTCAGTTCCTCTTTCTCCTCATCCCCTTCAAGCACCTGCCATGTAACACTGTTGTTCTTGATTTTCAATTCCCCTCCCTTTGCTTCTTTGGCCTTATCGAACGCATCCTTTGCGTTCCCATCGAACAGGAGCGTGCCCTTGTCGAAAGTAATAATACATAATGTTAACTACATTACATCTCTTCTTTACCCCGAGTATTAGACTTAAGTGGTGGAGAGTTTACTTACCTCTTTGGCTCCTCTTGTAAAATCAACCCACTTTATCTTTCCATGGCCAGAGAACAATTCATGGAAGTCCTCTCTTGAAACATCTTCAAGCTCTCCTGAAAACTTCAACAAGCAACCTGTTTGTTCATCCAAAAGCAGACCCTGCAACACAAATGAGAAAGTATTATTACTGTGATCTGACCCCATCCCAGTGAAAAAATGTAAGCTTGTAAGCCTTTAGGGGCATCTTACCATTTCTTTCTCTTCTGCGTGTTTCTGCTGTTGTTCCTTGTCCCTAAATAATATATTTCGGAAGGAAGAGGGTCAGTAATTCTTTCACAAAATGTAAAGTATGTTTTAAGGGCAGAAATGTATTGCTTGTGTACTCACTGTTTAGCTTTTGCTTTATTCTCTGCTTTGTGATGTTTTCTCTCTTCTGCTTTCTTTGCATGGTAGTCTTCTCTGAACACAGAACAGCAATGACATGATTATTGTACACTGAAATTCAAAAGTTTGTATGGAAAACACCATTTGTCCACTGTAGATAAATCTTAAATCAAGAAGCAACAAGTACAACTTACCTTGATAACACAAGCATCTCGTTGTCCTTGAATGACTTTATGTCTGAACGTTCTAGGAACTG
>NW_024042829.1:0-14411 GCF_014851395.1 Micropterus salmoides | reverse complement strand
CAGGTGTTTAATGGAGACCTGCGTTTATTGGTCAAAATTTGTTCCCACAGCAGGCCAGTAAACGGGGTAGGTGGCTATTTGGATGAACCACTTAAACATGCTCCAGTTTGCCTACATTCTGTAAAAGATACTAGAGACAGGTAGGGTTTGGTTTGACTTCGAAAAAACAAGTGAAATCTGAAGTCATGAGGGGCTGAAAGTAACAATTATTATTATTTTTGATTAACCAGTTAAATGTTCAGTTCAAGAGCCTGGGCGTGATGTTTGATCCAAAGTCCCAAAACCAAAGACATTCAATTTACAACAATAATAAAATAATGATAAAATAGAAAAGTGTGAAATCTTCACATTTGCGAAGCTAAAACCAGAGAACTGTTGTCATTTCAGCACCAAACTAAGATGATAACTTTGTCCATTGAGTAACAAGTAGTGACAGTAATGAGTAATTACTGTGTCGTGCTGAAGTTTATTCCAGTCTTGCTGTTTTGTTGTCTGTTACTTCAGCTTTATGTGTTGTTGCTATGGCGACTTTCTGATTTGCAGGCTGATGATTTTATCTAGTAATGTGGAAGAGACTCAACTCCCCTGTAGAGACCTTCTTCTTTTAAGGCAAACGAACACTGTCATGGTGTTGACATAGGAGCAGGGAATCAGCCTGATTGCATTTAGTTCTTTCCCTCCTTAAATATCTGTTTGTTTTTCATGTTTTAACTTCATCTTCAAAAAGCCTCTGGTGCCGGCGAGGGGGTGAGTCTAATTTACATCCTTGCTTATATCGTTGTTGTCTTGTATTACGAAACAGACATTTATGGCTATGAAAATGTTGTAGCTGATTATTTCAAACTACGTCTTGATGTATTGGAGGTGAGGTAATCAGATTACATACTGTAACTATGAGGCAGTAAATCTAACGTGACATGTGGTGGGAAAGAAAATCAGTGTCACCAGTTCAGCTGATGGCTTCAGACACATGGAGGCCATGATGTTGTTATCTGGTGAAGAGGAAATGAAATGCAGTCAGGATGTTTGTGATTCTACATTTAACTTGATTATCTGAGCACAGGTATGAGGTAAATAAGAAAATGCCTTGGGTCTGGGATGTTGACAATAAAGGCCCTTGTACTCAATTTGGTGCAAATTCAATCTTCCACGTCCTCTCTCAGCGTTGTTTGCTTCAAACTGAGCAGATCACAGCCGGCCTTTCTCTCATTTACAAACTTATATCCTCCCTGCTGCTGCCTTAATACCTTCATCAGCCTCTAAACAAATAACAGCATTAATGGGTTCAGCAGAATTCAGCGGCTGATGTTTGTCCAAAGACGTGGAGCTCAATTTCAACTTGAAATTTCTGAGATAGAAGATTCTACTGGCCTGTGGTTCCCTGAGCTGAGTTAAAGCTGCAGTGTTTCTGACAACATGCAACAGCAGCGTGCATCCTGATGCAGGTGTCAGTATGAAAAAAATCCTACAAAGACAGTACAATTTAGCCAACAATCAAAGATAAGACCGGAGAAGATACATGCAATTACATTATTAGAAAGAATCAGGCTGTGTTGGGAGTAGCAGAGAAAAGTGGTTGTGGTCAGGTTAAACATCTCAGAAGGCGTAAGGGAAAGCCTAACCCAACACCGGGACAGCAGAAATTCTGTTTGTCTTACATCAAGCGAGTACTTTTTTTAAAACAATGTTTTTTATTTAACCTTTATTTAACCAGATGATCTCATTCAGATTTAAAACCTCTTTTTAAAGAGAGACCTGGCCAAAATGGCAGTTACAATGTTGTGAACAAACAATTTGGAGACTCAAAATTCCCTCTCTCTCTCTCTCTGAGAGAAAGAGGAGGGGGGTAAGATATCAACTCTCAACAGACGGCTGAAAAGACCCCAAAGACAGAGGTGAAAAGTTTACTTTCCCTAAGTGCTGTTTCTGGGCAGTTCGATCATAAAACTTGCCACTTCTGATGCCGCAGCCAGATAAGGCTCAGTGCCTGTTAAACAACAAAAACAGCGACACACGCTCTTGTTCACTCTCTTCTCTTGGCCTCTTCAAATGCGCTTCGGCACGCGCCCAGCGTGCTCCCTCTCCCGGCAACGCCCTCAGAAGTTCGACCCGGCGCAGCGAAGGCTCTTTGTTCGTTTTCAAGCCACACACAGCAACTTCACTTGCTTTTTATTTTATTTTGTTAGTTAAAAGTTATCAGACCGTTAAGTTACACAATTTTAATTCAAGAACGACAAAGTTCTTTTTGAGCTTTATTCGTCGAGCTAACTTACACTGATAGCCCCGACGCCCGAGCCAGCCACGCGGGCCCGCCAGAAGTAACAAAGGACGACCAAACTTCTAACCCGAGCCAGGGTTGTAAAGGCCTCCCACTGCAAGTTTCTTCAATAAGCCGAAAAAAGATGGACCTCCGGAGCAATTCCCTGGCAGAGAAAGCGACTGGCCGACGGCTTTAAGCCGTCCTAACTGAGAACGCACGGAACTCCGCCAGAGTGAGGCGGCCAACCAGCAACCCGGCTGGGAGAAACGACAAGCAGTAAGACCAAAACCCTGCATTCTGTGTCAGTGAAGTCCAATAGTTTGTTAATAGATTATCTTTAACTCTTAAACTCATAGATTGCGTTCATTAGCTGCCCGTTTGAATCAAATTCTCCCCACAAGAGAACCCATTTACATAGAACTCCACATTCTTGTTTGCCATTGTTTATTTCTTTGATGTGTATTTAACCGCATTTATTTCACCCTTAGTTAGTTAATAAATTTCACCGTAATCAAAGGAATTGTGTGTGTATTGCCTACCTCCAAGTCCCTGCCACGAGAATTTACCCCTTCAATATGAGACTTATTGATTTAAGATAATTGAATGATTATTAACCAACTGATCACTAGTGAATAATCGTATAGTTATTAAAACGCTACCCAGAGGTCCGGAGACTCTGGGCAAATTAGATCTCCGGTGGTGCCCCTCGAAACGAGAGCTTTATAAATGAATATTCTCTGAATATTAAAATTCATAATTTTGTATTAATTCTCATAAATTTATTAAAACATAAGTAGACATGCTACACAAATATGAACACCAAGCACACGCACAACAACAAGGAACATTTAACAAGACCCTTAAGATACATAAACAACATCAGACTACTTAAAAAGTATAATTTATACATACCGTAGGTTTAAAGGATTTAGTTATTTTAAAAGCAGTGACAACCATTTATGGAATCTATTTCCAAATCTTTCATGCGGTGTTTAAATTCACCAAAAGAAATCGTATTTCGCAACTGCAAATCAGTCTGCATTGTGTTCCAGGTGGATGGGGCAGCATAACTAAAGGCCTTTTTACTGAGCTCTGTACAGACCGTAGGTACAGATAACAAATACAAGTTACCAGAGCTTAAATTATAGGAACTGATGTTGTGTAACATATAAGTGCAAAGATAAGAGGGAAGCATTTCCAGCATAGACTTGTAAATAAAAGTAAGCCAATGTATGTGCCTCCTCACTGATAATGAGGGCCAGTTTGTCATTTTGTACAAGGTACAATGATGTGTTGATGCTTTACATCCAGTCACGAATCTTAATGCACTATGGTGGACAGTATCCAACAAAGATAAACATCGATCAGGCGCATTTCTATAGAGCAGGTCACCGTAATCGAGTGCAGTAAGAAAGGTTGCAGAAACCGATCTCCACCTGGTTTTCCAAGAAAAGCAGGCTTTGTTTCTAAAATAAAATCCTATTTTTAATTTGAGCTTTTGTACCAGTTTATCAATGTGCAATTTAAAAGAGAGCTGATCATCAATTAATATACCCAAATATTTGTACAATTTGACTTGTTTGATCTGTTCACCATGTATAGAAAAATACCTGGAGACTTCTTAGATTTTGAAAAAAGATTAATCTTAGTTTTCTCAACATTCAAAACTAGTTTAAGCTGATACAGTTGTACCTGAACAAGGTTGAATGCAGATTGTAAATAAGAAAAAGCTTGGTGGAAAGTAGCAGCCTTACAATAAATAACGGTATCATCAGCATAAAAATGGAAATTCACAAGCAAAAACTCACTCTGATCAGCTGATAAACAAACTGGGCATAGTTTTTGATGGAGAACAGCATTATTTCCTGCACCGTTCTGGACTAGTGATTTGTGGTGGTTTTGTTTATGGTTTCCAGTATAGGATGCATGATCCGACGGTCAACCACTGGCATCTGGGACAACAGGTATAATTTTTCTTTAGTTCCACTATCAATTAAACTTCTAGGAAGCAAGAGATGAGGGATGTGTGTTTGTATGGAGGGCAGGGGCTGTTGTAGGTTTCCGGGCAACGTGCATCAATTTTAGAACATAGGAATACGTAATTGAATTTTTTTTATTGTAGGAAGTGAGTATTTAGGAGACTGTGCAACTTGTGACTTTTTAAATTTGTGGGAAATGTGCAAGCAGGTGTTAAAGGGGATTGTTAGTGTGCTTTGTTACTTGACTGGAGATGAATGTGCAATCTGTAAATATAGTATCGTGCAATATCTACCATTATGGCAGGTGTGGGTGTTTAACCGCTGGGTATTATGTAGCAATCTAAGTGTTAATGTGATTCCACTATGATTGTATGTGAAGATGGATGTTGAATTGTATTACTCTGGTATGTGCTGTGTGACTTTATTGTAATGTGTTAAATGTTAGTGTTAAGTGCGGTTGCTGTGATGGCTGTGTGATGCCAGACCCTGTGGTCTCTTGAAGACCCAAGTTGAATTTCTCCCAAGGGAGACAATAAAGGCTAATCTTATCTCATCTACTGTTTTAGACATCATATTTGTTAAACCACTTCATTAATTAATTGGTCTATAGTATGAAGTCTATGTGGTTTAGAAAGAAAGAAAGAAATAAAGAAAGAGAGATTTGCTGTGGATAAGGTAGGAGAGAACTAAAGAGGAAGAAAAAAAGAGGAGGACAGAGAGGGGTGGTGAGAACAAGGAAAGGAATGGATAAAAGCTATCGCCTGAAGTTGTATTGATTGAATTGCTTTTTTTTTTCCAAAGAAAGACAGGCATGTGCTGTGGGAGGACCGAGGCGAGGAGGTGCAAACAGAGTGTTTCAGATTGAGCTGCTATCTGTTATTCATCCAAGTCAAGTGATGCAGGCCAAATCTGACACCCCTCGTTGTGTGTGTGACCTCATGTATCAGGGCGAGAGTGAGAGAGTTTTGTGTTTTTGCACTTTCTGTGCAAACAGTTGAAAGTCACCCCTTTGTCTCTCGCACAGACAAAACCAACGATGGAGCCTCACTCGAGACACTCGTCTGCATGAAACCACATTAGGCCGAGATATTAACTATCACACAGAGGGAACTCTGAATAAAATGAACTCATGAATAACAAATATTTCATGCTTATTCGTTTTTTTCTCCACTTCTGTCCTCCCTGGTGTTTTAACCATGAAAGCTGAGGAGACTGAGCATCGCTCCAGCCGGGAAAAAAAAAAAAAAAAAACTCTGAAAATGATAATCAGATAGCTGCCGCAATGACTGTCTGATTGGTTTGATATTCAGCTTTAATCACAGAGAATGCCGAATTCATTATTTATACATTTCATTCTTTCCTTTGTAGTTATGGCCTCAGATATATTGAACTTTGGGAGCTGTGTAATTAACGGATTGCCATGCTGTGCTCTGGATTCACAATGGCAGCCTCAGAGAGAGAGTTGGGACTGTGTGTGTGTGTGTGTGTGTGTGTGTGTGTGTGTGTGTGTGTGTGTGTGTGTGTGTGTGTGTGTGTGTGTGTGTGTGAGAGTGTGAGAGAGAGAGAGAGAGAGAGGGGCAGAGAAAATCAAAGATGAATACCAACAGATGTCTCAAAATGATATCATGATGGGTTTTGCCTCCAAATGTCACCGCCTCATAAACAGAGAGAAGAACCTGAGAATAAAAAAAAAGAGGAGAAAATGACAGATGTTTCAAAACACCACATCACTGTCAGCCAATTAAGACATTTAAAATTTTTGGGGTGGTTTCTGCTATTTATCTGGATAAAATCTCCCGATTTTCACTTTTAGCTATTAGGACTGGCCAAATGCCAATAGCCTTTATGAATTGTTAACCCTTGCTGGAACTACATCAGGACGCATGACTATTCAACCTCATGATGGCTGCACACCAGAGGATAACTGGGCATATTTTGGGTCCGATTCGCCCTCCTGACAATTGAATTCGGATGTTCCCAAGCTAAGGCTGGTCAGAACAGATTATTGGCCCAAATAATCCTGTAGTGTGAGGGGTTTACAGATATAATCTTAAGGTCGCCGACTGGATCGGAGGCTCACCAGTTTTAATCAGGATCCAAATCCGATCAGAAACCTGCCAATGATAGTGAGCTGGGAAGCATCACCAACGTGTCCTTGCTCTATAAAAATGTATAAACCATGCTGATTATTTCTTCTCAGCCACGAGTTAATCAGTTCATCCACAGTTTTTAATTCTCTTTTTTGTTGTTGCTTTTCTTTGCAAAACATAGTTGCAAGTGCAACCAGCTGACAACGACAGTCTGCCTCCATGTTTCTTTATATCTGAAGTCAGGTTTGATCATGTGAGTTTCTGTGAGATCCCCAGAATCACCACTCTGAAATCGTTTAGTATAAACGCCAAGTGCGTGGTCCTGCATCTTGACTGCATCCGGTGTGTGCTCTGCTGTGCTATCGTTTAATGCTTTCAGTTAAGATTTGAGGATTTGAAAATCTTCTAGTGTGCACCAGGCATCAGGGTCGTTTCCAAGGACTGTGGCAGGAACGCTAACCTGAAGACCAAAGCAACAGACTCACAAATAGTGAGCCTCGACTGCCAAAACTTCTGGGGCCTTAAACTTCTGCATTAGAGCATCAGCATAAGTAAAGCGTCTCATACTAGTATGTAATGTAATCACTCAGCATTTATCCAGCTTTACACTTTAGCTCTGGTTTTGCCAAAAATAGTTTGGAAATAAAAAAAGTTTAGGGAAAGATCATGCTTTTAGTTCACTGTAAATACAATAAAACTCATGTCAATAAAATGTTAAATAAAGTGACAGAACAGTTTCATAGTACCCTTGAAGGTGCTGGTGTTCCTGCAGTCTCGTACAGTCAAAAGTCTATTTTTATCTTGCTTGGCCTCAGAGGTGATGGAACAGCTAATCCTGGCAGCTGTGACGACACCATCATTTAAACCTCACGCAGTCTAAGCTGTTGTGTGGCTCGGGTCAGTCTGCCAGCCGCTTCCCAAATTGATGCATAAGCTGCTGTCCAGAACAGCGACAGTCATTATGATTATTAAGGATTCAGTGTTTTCCATTGTGGATTTTAGTCTTTGTCCTTCCCAGCTGCTGGTAAGGCCTGAACACAGCAGGCTGGATGAGCCAGACTGTCCATTATCCTCCATTCAACTACTGTTATTATACCCCAGCAGTGGTTATTGTCACTGATGTCTCAGGGCTTCCTTTCTCCTAAATTGTCCATCTAACCATCTTTTGATTACAGAGCAAAAACAGAGACAGCTGTTGATGTTTGTGGATTGTGTCTGCTAGCACAACCAATTACTTTGCAACTGCTGATGAAATAACTCATCAAAATGTAATGTCCCTCAAAAAGTGGGTTGATGTCTTGAAAACTGTCGATGTAATAAAATGTCTGATAATGAAACGTCTTCATATTTTGTTGCCCAAAAGTTTAGAGAAGCAAGGTTGTGTAGCTCAACATTTTGGGAAATAAACTTATTTGCTTTTTTACAACAGTTAGATGAGAAGATTGTTAACGCTCTCCAATCCCAAACATCTAAGTGGCCAAATGCATTCATCTGAAGTTTGCCCATTTTTAATTAACACATCTATCGTTAAAGAAGCAACTTTGCAGAAGATTCTCCAACAAACTTTTACAATAAAACACGGTTTACTGTTATTAAAGAGGTGAAAGAGCTCATACGAAGAGAAATGACACTTCAGCAGATCTCTGCACATCATAAGTGAAACAAATGAAAAAGAGTGTGTTACATGTGGCATTGATTGAATACAGTGCTGCCTGTATGCAGATAAGACTGATTCATGTAATGTTTTCTTCAATGCATATCTAATGTATCCCCAGTTCCGTTCTTTGTGTGAGAGCATTGTTATTGTGTATTTATTTTCACTTTTTCTGCAGGGGGAATAATAAGCAGCACCTTCAAATGGAAGTGTAATGACGGACACACGAGCTGCATTATTCCACTTGAATAATCCCCCACAGGGCAGAGTAGGAGGTGTGCACCTGTTATTAATAGTGCCTCTGTGTTGTGAGGTGTAGTTTATGCTAAAGGAAAAAGCTCTTTCGCAGTAAATGTAATGCAAAAAAGTTGTAAATGCTTTCAGATGGTTGCAGCTTGAAAAACACCAAATGCAAATTTCAGTTTTAAGCCGAGAAAGAATAAAAACCATTCTAGACTGAATTAATGTTTCCAATGGACAGAAATGCTACAATCCTTCAAATAGGTTTGTACTAATACATGAGAATGTGAGTAATCGTTACCGTTGGACTGAGCCTAGCTAGTTGCTTCTCCCTGTTTCCAGTCTTTATGCTAAACTAACCATCTCTTGGCTCTAGTGTCATATTTAATGGAGAGCGGTATCGATCTTCTCATGAAACTCTTCAAGAAAGCAAAAAAGCATATTTTACAAAACGTCAAACAATTCCTTCAATGTATAGTTAATGTTGGGTAACCAAACACTTGGTAATGTTTGGGGAATGATTGTGGTACAAGATTTATTTCCTGGAAGCTAAATCCACTCTGCAGTCAGATGTGCTGTGATGCTCATCCACCATCCCGACCTCAGGCCCTGCTTTGTGCTCAACTTCTTGTGTCAGCACCAAACATTGGTAATGAGCAGAAGAATCCAATATGGATGTAATTCCTGGGAATAATAGGATGCGTGTACAATGCTTTGGTCATCCAGTAATCACAGGTTTGGTTCCCACCTCCTCCTGTCCTCATGTTGAAGTGTCCTTGGTCAAGACACCGAACTTCCCAGTGGTTGGCCAGTAGCCTGCGAGGTAGCTTGTTGCAATCGGGGTGGGTGTGTGTGTGTGGTGTGTGTGGGTGTGTGTGTGTGTGGTGTGTGTGTGTGGTGTGTGTGTGTGTGTGTGTCTCTCTCAACAAGAACCTTGTAAAGTGCTTAAGATAACAGTGCTATATAAATCTAGCAGTTTACCATTTATATATGACATACAGGATGTTCAGCCAATCCTGTTAACCTAGAGGCATATAACGTATTTGATAATACCAACTGACTGTAGAACTACATTTTACATCTTCTATAAAAAGCATGTTGAAATCAAACCACCGTTTCATGCTTAATCAAACTGACGGCAGCTGCTGAAATATGACGATGTAGCAGATATCTGTTCATGTGCAGTGGTGCGTTCATGTGCTGATGGAGGCTCTGAATTTCCAAACATGTCAGTCAGCTGATGAACTGATTCAAATCTGAGTATTGTCTGAGTGTTGATAGGTTGGTGCCTTGCAGCAGTTTGCTGGAGTTTCGCCTTCCACTGCTGAGCTGTGGGATGTGGTTGCTGTTCGTGGTGCTGAATTTCACCGGGCACTGCTGGTGGTTGCTGTCTGATGCTGAACTTCAACCTGGACAAATGGATGCATTTTAGAGTGAAAAACCAGCCATCTGGAGCAATTTGGGGTTCAGTATTTTTTCCATGCAGACTAGAGGAGCCAGGGATGGAACAACCAACCCTCTGATTGGTGGGCTCTACTTCCTGAGTCATAGCTGCCCAAAAATATTTAAATAATTATTGCTGTGTTATGGCGGTACGTTTCCACAGGCGTCAGCGGAAAGGTGACTGAGGCCTGGTTCCCAACCACATAATAAATGAAAATAAATTATCCCCCTTGGAGAAAAGTTCCACAACTATTTTAATGAAAACTCTTCGAGAAGTGTTTGTATGTGGGTGTTTTAATGGGAATGCGGATCTTTCAGATCAATGTGAGAAGTATCTATGATCTCGTTCCACATTTTATTGTGTGTCATGTAATGTGGGGAACTGGTCTTGGTCTCAACCCCTAAAAGCCTTGGTCTTGTCTCGGTCTCGACTGCAACACTACTTTCCAGAATAGGTGTCGCCACATCCTGATTGGCCCAGAGGGAATGACCCAGCTGCACTCAATCCCTGCTGAGGAGTCAGTGCAACACTCCCTGTGCAACAGGTGCTCTGAAGGATCCTCTAATCATAACCCAGCAGTGGAGATTTGGCAAAACCAATGGGAAAATAAATCAAAATCGCAGTAAATACATACAGACTGCTACAGTGTTTTGTTTTTGTTTGTGAAACCTGAATGTTTTGGTGCCACAAACTGTATGATTATTAATGAGAAGCCTTTTGAAGGATGGTGTGATTTGACTTTTGGGAGTGGTTGGACAATGGTTTTATTAATTATTTGCACTAACTTATGCTGGAAGAAACCTAATGGTTTAGGTCCTAAAACTTCATTAAGTAATTTTTTATTTTAAGTAAAAGTTTTGTTTTAGCAATGAACCGATCACCACACTCACAATCATGTAAAAAAAAAAAAAAAGTTGTTTTGATTTTATGCGTTGTGTATTTTGAGACATAACAATAGTCAGTAGACTCAACAGAGCAAGGCCTCGTGCTCCCCAGCAGTTTTTTAGTCTAATCATCCACAATGGCAAACATTGTTAAGACTGATTTATTAAATCATGTGAAGGGATATTTTCAAAACCTTAAAGTTCATGTATGAATAAATAAATAAATATGCATAAATATTCTAGTTGCCCTTTTCCCCACTGAATGGTTTATGCTCCTGCACTGACCAGATTTCCACCACATCCACTACTGAAACGACTAGTCGATCTAACAAAATCATTTTTAAAAGTAATATTGATAAAATGCCAAAGTTTATGTTCGAGCTTATTAAATATGACGACAGTGATTCTGTTTACACTTATATTACCAATATAACCAAAGGAAAGATGGTATCTTGGGCAGTGCAAACTTGCAATAGATTCGGACATTTGATTGACTAAACAATTGATTAGTCAGAAAAAAAAAGAAGATAATTAAGTTTTATCAACCAACAACCACCTAGCTTCACTGTTCACACTCCTGGTCAGTCATAGTTTGCGCGCTGCAGTTTGTTCACTTACATCATTGAGCCAGCGTTTTGGTCAAACTGGCAGACTCGGTGTGTCAGCTACACAGTTGCACTGTTCCACTGCAGTTGCAGCTGAAATGAAGTTATTAACACAACAGCATTACATTCACAGAGCGAGCCCAGCAGCCTCAGTGATTTTAGAGGAGATCTTAATTAACGGGACAGTTTCTTAGATGTAGCCCATCTGTAGGTTATAACTGAATTCTCCGAAGTGTTTTCACATAGGCTATTTAGATTGACTATTTTACATGTCCAAAAAATACGGAGCCAGGGTGGGGGTTAATAACTGAGAAAAAAAAAGATCCTAGATGAAAGTGTCAAATTACCAGAACAAAAATCCAAATTTCCCTGAAATTAAAGTTACAAAAAAAAATCAAAATCCCTCTGTGTTTTCTTCTGAATACACCCAATCCACAGCAAAGTCTCTAAGGTGCATGATGTGATGTTACAGCCTTGCAAAGTTAAATTTCTCTCATAAATGTGAGTGACTAATGTCAGTGTTTCACTTGTAGATTAATCTCGGAAGTCAAATTTTGTCTTGGATTATTACCCCTCTCCACAGGCTCCATTTTTATTGATTTTTTTATTATTATAATGGGACCTTATGTGCAGTTGCACCTTTACATCTTAAATCAAAGCCCATAAATACATGAGAGATACACTGAAGATAATTAGGCTACAAATTTACTCAATGCAATGCCAACAAGCCTCCCTGGTTTTGTCGGCCGCCACGGTGTTAGATTTTGCCGTTAATGTGACTTTAAACTCCTCATATCCTGACACAATCAATGCGTATTCTTATGGAGAAATACGGAGCATGCACCATTGCAAAAAAAACTCTGCCTGCAAGGCAGAACACGCCCCTTTTATGTAAATGCACAACAACTCCAATTAAGTTAATTGGTTAACACAGATTCAACTAACCAACATCTTATCCACCGTTGTAGTACCGTTTAACTCCAGTGTAGGCGGTCAGAGTTTGTCAACCCTGAGTTTGCCTGATAACCCTGAGTTAACTCTGAGTAGGTTGAACTCCCTTCGTAGTGCAGGCCACTGGTGAGCTCTGCCTAAACTTGTGTTAATAAATTGTCTGTGTGCATTTGTGGCTTTTGTATATTGAGAATGACCTGAATCTGGACTAGAAGCAGCACACTGGGAGAATGGGGTGGTTTTAGGTGTCCCCCCCAGGGCCCCTTTTCAATCCTCAGGTTATGTAAAGCCATGTAATCGCAGTTGTTCGCGATTTACCAGAATTGTATACCTTTTTTTTGCCATCCTGCAGCTTGTTAAGAGTGTTTTTTTTTAAAAAGGCTTGTCCCATTTTCAAAAACAAAAAGCTATAGTCTTCCTGTGCCACAAAAAACTATTTTTGATAATATACACACGCCACCACCAGTCTCTGGATCAATAAGGGAAAATAAGACTGGAAGCAGAACAGATAAAATCCCAACAATCCAGAGGCCTTTTCAATGAGCAGACATGTTTTCCTTGAGTGACTGACTGTTCTAATCCCTTTCACTGGAGAATAGAGGTACTTTCACACCTGCCGTGTTTGGAGTGGTTGAATGAAAATCTGAAGCCATCTGGATTAAACTCTAGGAAGTGTGGTTCAACTGTGCCTTCATAAAATCGACAGACGTTTTAACCGCATCAGTTGTCAGCCTTTACAACACGCTTCACAGCCAAAACCCTGGATTGAGTTAGATTTTTTCCCTCCTCCTCCTCCAAATTATGTTAAAATTAGTTATGGCAAACTATGTTTAATGTAGCTTCAAATATGGTTAGGGATAGGCAACTAGTTAGTTGATTGAGTTTTAGGGAATGATAGTATTTTTATTAGGGGATAAACTGAAAACAGCAATTCAATGTGTACCAGTGTTTTTAGCAATTGCTAATTTGCAACACCTGTCCCTAGAAGGGCTTTTAAAGAAATAAGACATTAAAATAGTAGTGAAAGAAAAAAAATATAAAAAAATACAATGACGACGACGACGACATAACACAATATAAAATGGAAGTAAAATGCGTAAATCAAAATACTCAAAGGCTATAGGAGATTAAAAGTGGTTGCTTTGGCACTGAATATTCACATGGATGTAAATTCTTAATCTGTATCAAGTCCAATAATGAGCTAACTCATGTCTGTAGAAGCGGACATGCTGATATATTTTGGCTGATGTTCATCTTGGAACAATCTTCCTCTCCAGCAGGTGTGATCCAGGTTTGTTGACAGAAAGCCGACAGTCAACAAGCAGCTTTGTACTGATGGATGACTGCTGCAATGCTAATTACCATTGGTAGGACCATAACACCAGTTATTATCCTGATCTCTTTCAAATGCGTCTGGCTGAGTCTTGAGTTAAAGTTTTGCATTAATTCTCCAATTATCAAGCATGAAGTGAGTCTGTTACAGCAGCCACAAGAGAACTCGTTTTATTGATTTATGCTGCCACCGCAATCAAAGTATAACATGCTATGAAACAGAGTGCTTTAATGCGATAAATGATGTTACAAACATAATGGAAATGAACATGCACTTACTTTGGGTCAGCAAATCAGAGGACTGGTGTAGAAGCAATTTTCTGGCTGATGGACATATAAAAGCAAAGTGCAGCTGACCTTCAGTTCTCATTGCTGTTTACTTTGTGTCTATAACTCCCTGAAGAGCTGTAGCTGCCTCGCAGTGCTAGTGTTTCATTGAGAGTGTGAATTGGTGCATTGATAAGACAGTGTTGGGTTTTAAAAGCAGGGAGTGTGTTCGCTAGGTGTTGGTGCATCAGATCAGATGGTGTGAGGTTTTTAAAAGCAAAGTTGCAGTCTTACTTTTCTCCACTTTTGCCCTCACCTTGAATGGCTTCATGCCAGTGCGATTTACTCTCAATGTCTGAGCACTAAATAAGAGTGTTGCATGTTATACCATTCGTTAATGTTTCAGTGCTCCCTCGCTTTGAATTGCCTCAGGGTTAAGGGTAAGCTGAAATAGTTAAGTCTTATTTGTCTCATTTGTTTCTCTGTAAAATGAAGGACCAGACTGGGCTATGAGAGATAGATTACCTGGCTGAATCTTAAACCACTCCAGTGATATGTGGTAATTTCTCTTTTGTAAGTGCTGTGTATTGTTTTATATGTCCATTTAACACTGGAAACATGTAAACAGCAAACCAAAAAAAACACACTGTCAATGCTTTTCTAGGAAACAGGTGATTAGATGTAGAATCTCCATATTGCAATCTC
>NW_024042828.1:0-17831 GCF_014851395.1 Micropterus salmoides | reverse complement strand
GACCAATAAAACCCTGTAAAAAACATAACATCTGTCCCACAAACCATGTCCCACTACACTTTTTTGTACTGTCCCACATTAGGTAAATCACACTGTCACCACTTTTCAAAACCACATTTCCTAAAGTGGGACACTTGAAAATTTGACAAGCAAAATTTTAGCACAATAGGCTAAAAAGGCTGTTTTATTTAAATTGACCTTATACTCCTTAATGTCAAGTTTGTCAAAACTCTATGTCACTGATAATTGGGTGGTCTTTACACAAGGTGCCTCCTGTTTGATGATTGCTTCACCCTCATATGGGACTGGACATTTGAGAAGTTATGTGATTTTGATCACATGACACCATAGCTTTGGCTAACCAATAGTTGCACTGGTATTCCTGTATTTATGGGGGACCTACAAACACTAGACCTTAACTGTCCCACATTAGGGCAATCCACCCTAGTTAAAATGTGAATATGAAAGAAGAGTACTACAACATTTGAAAACAAATACATTTCCCCAAAAATATTTGTAGTTGGCAATTGGTAGTTGTTTATTTTAATTGCAAATAATTAAACTGACAATATAAAATGGGTTTCCTGCTGTTCACCTGGTGCAGCCAGTGCAGGAGCTTTATTCTCTACCTGCAGTCTAATCCATTGTATTGAGTGTGGATTTGCAGCTGTGATGATGCTGTCTGGAGTGTCTGGGACGTCTGTAGGGCTTGTGTGTGCTGACCCTCTGTGGAGAAGGAAGCAGCAGTTTAACGGCTCAGTGGCTGGGCGGACCGTGCTTCCAAACACTCACTCTGACATAAAACAGTCATATTACCACGAAGCGGCCCCTAGAGCACTCAGTCTTTCAGCCATCTGTACTGCCTCTCTCATTAGAAAACCTAATCATCGTGAGAAGTTAATAACTGGAGGGGAAATCATGATTTCCTAATTAATAATGCTCTCTGCAAGCTTCTTGAACTATGAGAAGTCAAAGATGCAGAAACAAACTCCCCTCTTCTTCATAAAAATGAAGGATATTAATGTCAAATGCAATCCTGTCTTTCCCCGCAGCGAATGTGAGGAACAGTGGATTGTCAGTGTGGATGTAGACGTAACATCATTGGGAAGCTTTTTATATACCAGTACTTTTGATTCTGGTATCACAGGACAGTGTTTTTGCAATTCAGTTTTTGTAGTCTTTTCTGAATGTTTGTGTAATGTTTTGTTGGTATAAAACATTACATGTGACACAGTATACATTACTGAGATCCACTGTTGTCCCTGACTATTTCAGCAGGAAGGATTGTAATTAAATGGGAGATCATAGAATCCAGTTTCAGTTAAGTGTGTCCAATATGAACTCCCCCTCTACTATTTTATTGTTTTTGACCCCGTCTTAATGAGATGATTGTCTATAATTTGTATTTTTATTTGTCTTGTCAAAGTCCAGCTTCATATATCTACCTATACCAATTAAGATTGAGTGTGCAGATAAATGTTTTATCCCGGAAGCATATATATCTGTGATCAAATATTCTAGCGTTTTCTGGAGCTTTTCAGCTGCACGGCCTTATTAACAAAGAAGTCATGACTTTTAGTGTGTGTTTCCAACAGATTTCATCTGGTGGGCAGCCTTGAATAGAACTGTTGATATAAAATATGAGCTGACAAAGTTTTTATAAAAATCCCAGTTTATATTATCCTAAAAAAAAGTTTACCAATAGCCATAAAAGTGAACATTTCTGCTTGGTAGAAAATGTCAATTCCATCCCTTCTAGTGTTGCTTTCTAACATCCTCTGCTGAAACTCCATGAGAAAAGGGAGTTGTCACCACAGCTAGAGAACTCCTCTTCAGCTCAATATGAAAAAAGCTAGACCTGCACTGCTTTAATGAGGGCAGAATGAATTCCTGACAAATTTCTTGCTGCATCTCTACTGTTAGACTATTTTTTTATTTTGTTCCCTCTTCAAAAGATGTCAATACAGGCAGTGTCTGATTCTCTCTTCCTTTCTTCTCTTTGCAGCTTTCAAGAAAGAGGACAGCGGCTTTGATGAGGTAGGATGAAAACAAATGAATCTTAGCTTGTGACATCACTGGCCCAGTTTCAGGGCTACCACAGTGTTGTACGCTATATTTTCACAAAAAAAATATTCATCAAGGTCTTGTCGGCCAGATGTTGTCAGGACTGCATTGCAGTTGGGTTTATTTGGATGTGGATGTTGCTTTAACTCGGTGCATATGGTGTGTAATATATTCATGTGTGGGGCATGGTGGTTTTCCCTCTCATCTCAGAGACGTCCCTCGGGGTCAGTCGCCATCACAGGGCTTCTCTGGCCTGCCAAATTAGACACCACCAAATGCACCAACCATATTCTCTCTGTGTGAGCACCCAGGGCTCCAGACTTGCTTCTCAGCCATCCCACAGCTGTCCCAAACATTGTGCGCACCGTCCCGAAGTGAAAACTGACTGTGTTAAATGCAAAATCCCTGTTTTTCATACCAATTTAGAATGCTTTTCTAAAATGTGTGGCTAAACAGCTTGTTTCAGGGTGCTTAATCCACAGATGATGATGAAAGTTGAGGTTTGTCCACATTTATGACCTCTCGTTCTTTTTCAGCAGGTACGGTGTTCTGGGGAATTGAGTCCACATGTTTTTTCCTGAACTACCCAATGCAGTATGATGCAGGCACGTGCCTAAAATTCCTAAAAACACCACCACTCCCCTGCTCTTGTCTCAGTGTAAAATTCCAATTAAATGGGTGAAATGGGGTGTGTACCTGTGGCTTTAAGATGCATCGATCCTTTTAGTTTGGCCAACGTTTGACTCCACGACATTACACAAATGTAAATATTGGCTTTATAAAGGTGATGTGACCACAGCAATAGGAAACACTAAAAAGTTCCCTTTTTATGCATCCAGCAGACACAGAGATTACCATACATTTGGATTTCTGTATGTGTGCACTTCATGAATCTAAGTCCATATTCACTCTCCAGTCAGCTCCAGTTTGTTCCTCTACAACTCCTGGGAAAAATATCTGGCTGTAAAGTTGTGAGCCGTAAAAGCAAAACAATGGGCTGAAAGATGCTGAAATGCTCCATAGGCCTGAGGGGAACAGCAGAGTTGGGGATAATTATTGCCGTTTGTCTGTCAGCAGGACTATGGAAAAACTACTTGCCTGATTTCCATGAAACTTGGTGGAAGAGTGTAGCATCGGCCAAGGAAGAACCAATTACATTTTGGAGCAGATCCGAAACATGGGGCAGCCATACAAATTACTTTTCACTTTTGTTTACAGTGCCAGATAGGTCAGCTGTAACGCCAACAATGGCAAAATCAACTGAATTTGTCACTTAACATGAACCCATAAACATTAAAGTGAACGGTGTGCCGGAACTATACATACAACAAAACATAACAGCCACCTCAGACATCGTGTTTGTAGAAACAAATGCAGGGTAATGCAAGTACATAATAAATACACAACTGAGATGACGAGGCTTCAGTTTTATTCGATTTTGACGCACTGTAATTCTAATAATTTTGGAAACATATCCAGACATATATGGCGGTTGCTCTTGCAGATTTGTATATCATTGAAGTCTGGACTACTGGCCTTGCAAGAGGTCTCTGCTCTCAGTGCCCTTCTAGTTTTACTGTTTTGTTTACAAGTCTGTGTGAAGTTTTGTAGCAGTCAAGTGTAAAGTAAGTACAACAGTTCTCAAGTCTCAAGTCTACAGCTCTGGTGACTTGCTCTTGTGTTGTTGTCACCTTGATTGGCACGTCATTTGAACCATTGTTAATAAAAATATTGATTAGTGTAGGTCTGCAAAGCAGGTGTAGGCTAGAATTTGCAGCTATAATGTTGCCAGGAAAGGTACCAGTATCTATTAAGAAACGGTTATGGATAAAATAAAATAAGCAGACATGAATGTCCAGCAAACCTTACAAATCAAGATGCTTCCTTTTTACATGCTTTGATGTAAAAATCCTATCACAAAGCAGTCATTTGATTTGCAACATTTTCCACATGGTGTAAAACAACGGGAGATATTAAAGGCTTACTTACCTCGGTATAAATGGTTGGCTAATGTAAATTGTCTCACAACACATTTTGTTGTATTAACCAAGCCTAGATGCTTCAAGCCCTGCTGTAGCACAAAAGTGGCCACCTTTTGTTATGGCAAGCTGCCTAATTTTATCCAAAAACATTAATCCATCCTGTAGACTCTTTTAATTGTCCTAAGAACAGTGCAACAGTGTTATTTTGCAGCCCTCTATAACATATTGATTCCTCTCAGTTCGCTGCTGTAGGCGGCTGGTTGATAAGGCAGTCGATAGGTCTGAGGATGGGATGTTGTGTTGGTGTGTGTTTTTATTGACAAGGAAATCCTGCTTGGTTGCTCTTCTGAGTTAAAGTAGCAGTGAGTGTTCAGTAGTGCTCAACCTGCACTTACTGCAGATGGCTACCTAGAGCTGTGTCCTTGTTATAAAGCAACCACATGGTCTCTAAGCCTTTTGGAACCTTTCCAGTGTATTGCCTGCATAAGGCAGTGGCATTGCTTAATGAATAAGTGATAAGACACAGGGATGCTTTGTGTTGATGTGGCAGACACGCTGCCGCTGCTGCGGTCGCCTGGTAGATTCCTTTATTTATTTTTATCTGATAGACCTGCTGAGATCCAGAACTGTGATCAAGAGAGATCTGAGGGCAAACAGATCAGTACTAGACTGATAATCAGGCTGAATTTCCATTTTTATTCTCATCATTTCTAGTCTGTCTGTTTGTGTTCAAATTTGTTTTTGGAAGGTCCCGCCTACAAAGCTCTGATCAGCTTATTTTTCCACCCAGGGAAACAGCCATCAGTGAGCACACACAGGCCTATTTGAATCTCTGAAAAAGTAAATGATGTCTGCAGCGAGTCAGGCTTGGAATCAGGCTACTTCATAATGATGACAAAAAGGAAATACAGAGTACACTTCGATCCCAATGAGCAACCTAAAGGCAGACTAAAGACTCTAGGCCGGTATTTTATTGTCCTCTGCTTGATCATGAGTAGGGTTGTATATTAAACCTCAATACTTTTTGAGAATTGCTTGTGAAGCCAATAAAATAATGATAAAAAAATCTGGGATCCATGTAAATAAACTTGTTAAAGCTCTCTGCTGGGCAAACCATCAGATAGACACTGTTTCTAATTTACCTCAAACACACACTCAGTTTATTAGGTACACCTATTTAGCTAAAAGTAATCCAGTCTAATACAAGAACGCTGCAATACATTTTGCATTACCGTGACGACTGATAAATCGGCCTGTCCGGTTTAACAGTGGACAAGCAGTTTCATATATTTAGTTAAAGGGAAAAAAGGAGCTTTATACATCTGTATGTACCCTCAGTTAAAGTATTGTTTGGTGTTCCAAAATTCAGATATTGGATGGGCACTGATATCGAAAACAAAACCCTGCAGCCTCAGCTGTAGTGTGGTGGTGTGGTGTGGATGGGGCAATGAGGATTGCTACACTGTAAGACTTTCCCATTGAGAGGAGAAGTCTTTGTTTTTGTTGGCTCATATGTCACAGACGTCACGTATATTTGGCAAGTTTTCTGTGATTATTTGGATAAGAAGGTAGAGCCCACATTCTTGTTCGGGAAGGGATTTTTGGGGTGAAACAACGTGAAGCAGACCATTTCTAGAAGTCAGTGCGATGGGAATTAGCTTGGCCCGTTTGCTATAAATGGGTCTTGCTGCTAAGGAAGAATGTAAAGAATCTGCGAGGGGAAAAAGATTCCTTCCTGTCCAGCAAGACGATGTTTTCAAGAAAGTGAGTGGTGGCCTACAGCTACATTATGTGAACATAATGTGAGCCTGGCTTAAAACAGCAGAGTGTGATTGTATATGTGCATGCATACCGTCTGTGTGTCTGGAGAGGCAGACAAGAGACTGAGAGCATGTTTGCCACTCGTGTCTGTTGAACTAATTATCATTTATCATTGTGAATAGGAAACTATGTGTCTGTTTAAACCATAGAGATGGTTGGTCAGGCTAAGAGGTGTGAGCCTACAACCAGATATTCGGGAGAAGCAGAGATTCATAGTGCTTTTGTTTCCTAGGCTTGATGTCTTGACATTTAAAAAATATGCAGGAACATTGACATGGTGACATCACATTTGATGAAAGTTGATATAGCCAAGAGCCGACCAGTCCTCTAAACTAAAATAGGTCATATGTCTGATCTGGCGCCCCTATTACTAGGACAACAATGTTCGTCAGGGGCTTTCCAACTATTACATTACAATGATTCTTATAAGCATTTTCTAATTTGCCACTGCTGTGGTCAATGGCAGTCGTTCTCAAACTGGGTGGCAGGCCACCCTGGAGCGGTGTAGAGCCATTACGGGGGTGCACATGACTATGGGGAAAATGTGGAGAGCATAAAGAAACTGAGTCAATAAGGAACAAATGAATGCTTGCAAGTTCCAGTGTGTGAGATGTATTCATGACATGTACTAGATGGACAGATTTCCTGCAGGGAAGAGAAGAAAAACACATGATTTTGGTAATAGGTAGCCTAGTAGTAGAGGATGGAGCTGGAGCCAGTGGGTGGCTTGCCTAACTTAGCATAAAGACTGGAAGCAAGGGGAAAGTTAGCCTGGCTTTGTCCAAAGTTTCAGGCTAGCTGTTTCCCCCTGCCTCCAGATTGCATACTAAGCTAAGCTAAACACTTAGCACACACTACTGTGAGAGTGGCGCGTTTATCTTATCCAGCTCTTGCGAAGAAAGCCAATAAATGTGTTTTAACAAATCTTTAACTATTCCTTGTTGACTGTTCGTAGGATACGGGATACCAACGGGTGTTTCCTGTGTCATAACTCAACTCTTTCTGTCACCCTTCCAAGAAGTTTTGTAGCACTATAACAATGTCCTGCTACGTCTGCCTTTTGCTTATCAGAGACACACAGCACAGTGTGTCGTCACACAGCCACGAGAGGTCACCTGTTAAAAAAACAGTAGATGTTTTCAGTGTTCAGGGAGTTTTATTCCATGAGAAAGTGTTATTCCGCCTTAAAATATCTGACCGAAGAAGGAAATCTCTCCTCCCATGTGGATGAAAGATTTTTGAACAACTCTCGCCCTCCTCTTTTTCTCTCTGTCTGCTCTCTCTGTCTCTAATGGAAAGAGTTACTGAAACCTGACTGGCTTAATCTGAATCTGTGGTAAAAGTGCTGCACTCAACAGAAAGAGCCTGTGGTAGGCTTTGATTATTGACGATGGACTCTCTGCATATCTGCTTTGTGTCTGTGGCTTGATTGTCATGAAACCATTTGCTGTCACAGAAATTGTCTACAACAATTAACTTAACCAAACTGTCAGGTTTGATTCAAGGCTTTTGATTAGGTTTTTGATTGATTCGTGATTGTTAACGAGGCAATGCTTTCTCATTAGCCATCTTTGAATCTGTGTTCTCTTTCTCTTGTGCTCTTTGTCTCTTTTTCTGACTCTTTGCATCTCTCCACTTCGTCTTTGTCACACTAGAACTTCATTATCTTTTCTCAGTCCTATTTCAGCTCAATAATTTCATGTGTTTGTGTCAGGATGAAGAAATTAATGCAACAAACGTGTTTCTAAATGACTGGAAGCTCTTGGAGAATCCATTAAGAACAAAATGCTGTCATTAGTTGCAGGGGTAAATCACTCTGAACTCTGTGGAATTTGTTTAAAAAGGAGGAAAAAAAGGCAGTGCTTCCACGTCATGATTTCTTGCTGCTCTCATCTGTTTTTGTCACGGTATGAGCCTGGAATTATAATGTTCCATCTGCATTCAGAGCAGGATTAAAGTAGACCAAAACAAATTCAACCTTGTTCATTCTTCATGTTTTACCAGTTTGAATTAACATTTCCAAGACAGGCAAATATAATTTAACATCCCGTTTATAAAACTGCATAACATGAACGGTTTCTTTTGACTAAGACATGAAAAAACTTAATTTCCCATTGAATTGTTTCATCAGTGTTTCCCTGTTTGTACATAACATTTATTTGGGAATATAAATATGATGTTGTCATCAGCATTGGTTCAATTTGGCGTTGTATAGGGCTGAATGATAAATTGTTTTCAAATCCAAATTGCGATTTGAAAGAACGCGATTAGCTAATCGTGAAGACGGCAATTAAAATGTAGGTCAATTACACAGCGCATCTGACCCCGTTTTAAACCGTCATGCAGTTTCTGTTGTTATCCTTGTTCGAGAGACTTGCTCTCCAATCACAAGCGTCACACAGGTGGACACAGTCCGCACAAGGTGTTTTATTTTGAAAATCGTCAAAAATAAACTGGCCGTGAATACTGAACTGTAGCTAAACCTAAAAAAAATTGCATGTAGAAATGCACTATTTGCAATTTTATAATATAATATTATTATAAACTATGGAATATGTGGCAGAAAAAAACGCATTTAGATTTTTTCCCGAAATCGTTTAGCCCTAGTGCTGTAATATAATGCAGAAAAAAGGTGGCCTTTACTGTTCTGGACCAATGTTTGCTTCAATAAATCAATAAATAATGCTTGTTCTTCACCCAAGGGGTTGAATGGTCAGAGAAAGAAGTTGCCATAGAGTTTGGAAGTGGTTTGCTGGTTTCAGAAGATTTTTACCACTGTACAGTATGTTCCTAATTTACAGGTTTATTTTAATAATGATATCCTCAAAGTACTTCGTCAAAGAAATACAATTGATAATCAAAATTCTTAGTTCTTGCCATAGGTTTAGTTAGTTATCATAACATTATGCAGTAATTGTAGAGATGCTCATACCATAACTCTAAAAACAATCCAACAGGGAAAGACCCACGGTATGGTAAGTTAGTCAGGCCGTAAACTATGATGAGTGCTTATAACAAACATTTTGGGAAATAGTTTGGCCTTTCACTTTCATTTTCTCTTCCAAAAAAAAAGGGACTGGGAGTTTCATGACGGCCTTTAAAACTCACTGATCGTCTGTTGACTGCTTTTACCTTCTTTTGATGTATGTCTGATTTCTCGAAGCCGAAATAGAAAAGTAAATAAAGTCTAATCTTCAGGCAAGCATTAGTGGCACATACAACAACACTTTAATCTCAGTCGCTGGATTTTTGGTACCGAAATGCTTTTTGGGAGTACTGTGTTATTTGGCTAATGTTTTCTAATATGTACACAGACTTATATTTATGGCTTTCATCACCTAAACAGATACTGTAGCTTTTACCAGCATTTCTCATCTTTGTACCAATGATTCAGCTTTGGGAGAGCTCCAACTGCCATTCACCTAACAGTCAGCACATTTGAAATGCATACCAGTAACTGTGTTACTGTCAGCTTTAGACAATAATCTGATTTCCTAATCATTGTTTATTTGAGAGACCTGGTTTCTGTAATTTGGGCAGGGAAATGAAGAAAAATTATCTTCTCACAGAAAATATGAACTTCTTAGGCAGGTTTACGTATAACTGACTTTTTAAACATTTTGGAAAACTTACAGAACTTTTACCTCCACTATATGTGAGCAGCAGATGCTGAGGCTAGCTGGCAGCATTTTCCAGGACCCCTCACACTCTCTGTCCCCTGCATCTGAGTGACTCCCCTCAGGACATCGGCTGCGCTGTCCAGGCTGCAGAACTCAGAGGAGAAGTGCAACCTTTGTACCCAAGGCTGTTCAGCTCCTAAACCAAACCATCCCTGAACTCCTTCTCACCCCGATCACCACTTCCTTCACTCCCCTGCACACACTTACGCATACAAGCACACGCACTCTCACTTAGTGATTCATAAATTCTTGCAATACTGGACTATGATCTCACCCATCTGCTATGCAGAGGGCTGCATTGTGCCTTGAATTTATACACACTAAAAGCCACCTATTTAGTGCTTTAACACACCCTGAAGTTTGCCCTGTTAAAATATATATATATATATATACAGTATATAATAAAAATAAATCGTGTTTATATGTCAGGAGTAACACTTGTTACTTTCGCCCTGCTACACCTGACCACAAGTGTTTTCTTTTGTCTCGCTGCTAATGTGGTGACTTTTCTGTGTGTTGCAGCATTTATTAAAACATGTTTATATCATATTATACCAACAGAATATGTCAATAGCGTGGGTCAGAAAGACAGAGGTCTAATTCAGCCAGATGTTTATGAGAAGGCGTTTCTGGACGTCTCTATTAGAAACATTAGTCTCAGGTCAGCTGATAAAGTCGCTTTGTTCAGATAATGCAGGAGGAGGGCAGAGATTATTGGGGAGAAGACTAGACCACAGGTACAGATCACATTATTAAGTCTTCTCCTTGGACTAGAAGAGGAAGCTGCATGCTTATATTAAGAGAGAGCTGATATTTATTTTGGCCTGTCTCCTCAGGAGGTCAGTGGAGTAGGTGTCAGTAAAAAGCACTCAAAATGCAAAACAAATTTAAATTCATTTCAAAATGTGACATTTGTATAGGCCTATTCTGTAAATAGCTTTTTAATTTTTATCTTAAATGTATTGTTTATTTTCATTTTTGTCCTATCTTTCTAAATTGTTTCATTTTTTCACTGGTTCTGAAACTGCTGCAACATGCAAATATCCCCAGTGCAGGATCAGTAAAGTCTTAATTTATTTTAATCATGTCAGGTTCATAAACAATTTCTCCATCTAACCATTTCCCCCTGCATTTATATATATTTATATTGTATCCTTAATATAATATGAAATATTCTAAACAATTCAAGTTTGGGCTGTGAGGTTACTTTATATTTAAAATAAAAGTTTAATTACATTGTTTTATTTAAAGATAAAGGACAAATATGTTTGCAGTTACACATTAACAAGGTCACAGTCATGTTTATTTATTAAATACAAGGGTAACACAAAAAATCTAGCTTGTATTGTTTTACTTTTGACCCACCTGTGTGTTACTTTTGTCCCAGCTGACGGGCTCGAAAGTAACAATGTGCCACTTATGTTTAAAGTGAAATTATACGAAAGTCGTTCTGCATTTGTACAAAATACAACCTGAACTTGTATTATAAGCAAACACACAGAGATGACTGAATAATCCATGACCTCCCATAGAAACTTCAATGAATCAATGTGGACAAAATGGCTGACGGGTTTTTTGATGCATTTTCCCTTGTGACACCTCCTCACAGGGTGAATGACAGCTTTGGTCGCATCTCTGTCAGACCATTAAGCCCTGATGAATATAGAAATGGCATCAGCATCACTCTCCTTCTAAGAGCAAGGTCAGAAGTGTGACTGTCTATTGGCTGAAGCATTTCCCTATAGAAAATTAGCCTGGATAGCGGGTAAAACAACCAAGGCAGAGTGCCTTTCAATAAATTTTTTTCTGGTTGAAGTTTAATTACCAATGCTTATTTTGACAGCTTTTTCCAATCAGTGTGGCGTGTTGATAACATTCCCTGAAATGACAGAAAAGGCTGTTGATTACAGCGCTCTTGGGTTGTTGTAGAGATCCAATGGCATTTATGTCCTACATGGGTATAGGATGACTGGAATTTAATAAAGTGTTAGCCAGAGAGTACCAGAGATGACTGGGGGTGAAAAAGCAAAGGACCTATCAACCTGTAAATCAGCAGAGATAAAAGACCTCTGATGAAAGAATGAGATGGGCCAAGGTGGGATGGAGGCAATTCACCCTCCAATGTGGAGCACTTTGTGGTCCTGATTAGAGTCTTCCCTTCACCCGAGATAACAGCGTTTGGGCCCACGGCTCGGATCAGGTCACCTTGCTGTGGAATGTTACCTTTCCATGTCACCCTCTCTACTCTCGACGCCTGGTCACATTATCAGACCTTCAGCTTGTTTCCTTTTAGCCACATCCTCCATAAGACACAGGGTCAGAGGTCACATGGAATCATGATAAGCGATCAGACGCAGTAACAGCCGGATGATTAGAAATGAAAGGCGAGGGTTTGGGAATGACGTTCAGAGAAAATTAGGTTGTTTCAACGTTAAACCTTTTGTATCAGCTTGGCAATGACTTTTTGCTTGTTTGTCAGACTTGGGGCGCCTGAAATCCATGTTCATGACAGATGTCTAAGATTAGCATAGCAATATTTGTTTGACATGTTAAAAATGCTCTTGACAGTGTAGAATACAAAGTATCAGATCAAATCAGATTCCTTCATTGTCATTGCACAACAAGTACAACAAAATTTTGTGCGATCCTTAAAAATATCCACATATTAAAACAAACATGACAAGAAAATTAAAAATATAAAAAGTTTGAGCATAAATGAAATATAGAGCTTATACAACTTTATCAGAAAAGATCAAACTCGATTATAATGTTAACAATTGATTAATCATGTCAGTGATTTATGAAATAATAAGTAACAATGTGCCAGCAGCACATTTGAAATAAGTGCTAACACCAGCATGCTCACAATGATAATGTTAACAAGCTGATATTTACTAGGCAAGGTTTGAAAGAGTACTAGAATATGACTTAAAGCGTATATAAAATGAAGTGCATTAACATTCCAGCGTACCATCCCCAGGTGTGTAGCACACCAGTGAGCCCCATGTCCAAAGCAATAATAATTTCCTTTTCTATAGACAGACATTTGCAGCATGTGCATACAACTGATTATCAGTTATAAATATACAACAACCTCTTGCGAGAATTAACCAGTTAAGACGACAAAACGCAGACAATTGCAAAAAAATAAAATGCGGACAACAAAGCAAAAAGAGCTATGGACACTGCGGAGGGTCCAACAATTAATATTAGGCAACATACACCAGATAACCGACAACACAGAGATGTATAAACAATGTAAAGCCAACAGCAGCTTCAGCCATCAAACACAGCCATTAAAGCAAAAAGAGAGCCTGTACAGTTTTTGCACACCGCATAGTTTTCCTTTGGAGATACAGAGTTACCAGCATCACAGCAGTCACCTGATATATTATAATAATAATAATAATAAATTTAATCTGTTTCTGCAGCAGAGAAGGTGAGGAATGGATGGAGACCGGCAATGCTTTTGAGGTGACAGAAGGCAGTCCTGGTGACATGGTTGATGTGGTGTTCGAAAGTGAGGATACTCTCAAAGATGACTCAGAGGTTGCGGATGTGTGGGGATGGAGATGGGGTGGAGTTGTTGGTGTTTTTTGTGAGTGATGTGGGGCCGATGATGATCATGTCAGATTTATTGTAATTGAGCTGGAGGAAGTTTGTTTGCATCCAGGTTTGTATATCGGTGAGCAGTTGGTCAGAGTTGCAGAAGTAACTGTGGTGATGGATTTAATGGAAATGTAGATCTGGGCATCATTGGTGTAGCAATGGAAGCGGAGACCATATCTACTGTACTGTACGTATGATATTTCCGAATGGCAGGATTAGATGATGAATAGGAGAGGACCAAGCACCAAACCTTGGGGGACACCTTGTGACAAAGGAGCAGTGGAGGAGGTGCAGTTGTTGATGTTAATTAACTGTTGTCTGTTGGTGAGATGAGATCGGAGCCAGGAGATTGTGATGTTGGAGGCGGCAGTGAGGTCGAGCATGATGAGGATGGTGAGGTGACCGGAGTCCGAGGAGAAGAGAAGGTCATTGGTGACTTTGAGGAGGACTTTTTCAGTGCTGTGTCATGAGCGGAATCCAGATTGAAACGGTTCGAACTGGTTGTCAGAGGAGAGGTGGGTTTTAATTTGAGCAGCAAAAACACATTCCAGAATATTTGATAGGAAGGCGGAGATCGGTGATGGGTCTGAAGTAGGACATGATGTCGGGGTTGAGACCAGGTTTCTTGAGGATGGGGGTGACAGCTGCATGTTTGAGCGGTGTGGGGACTGATCTGGATGTGAGCGAGGAATTAATGATTTTGATGATGAGTAGGGTGATGGATGGAAGGAGGTATTCATTCTTGTGGTGAACTGTCACAGCTCTATGGGGGACAGAAGTGAGAAACGAGACAGTGACTGAGAGTGGGGAAGTGGGGACAGGGGAAGTAAAGAAGCTTCTGTAAATAGTGTCGATTTTGGATTGAAAAAAAGATTGTCTGAGCAACCTTCCTCCATAATCTGCTCTGGGTGCTCTGCTCAGTCATTTTCAATGGATAATATCATGTAATTTGTTTCTTCCACCCCTGTTAGCAGCCACAATCAGGGTTGGGAGGATTACTTAAAAAAAAATCTAATCAATTACTAATTACCTGTTGAAAAATGTAATCAGTAACGTAATCCTAGTACCACAAAAATGTAGCCTGGTTAATTTTAGTTTCTTTTGGGTTACTTCAATACGAAATACGCAAATAAAGACGAGAGAATCAAAGATGCCTCGTCTGCTCAGTGGCTTTTTACAGAAACATACAATTAAATGCAGCGGGTAATTAAAACTGCTTGGATGATCATTGGTACCCATCGCCTGAGCAGTGATATCGGTGAGGTGAGGTGCCTACGCAGAACCCAAAGGATACTAAAGGACAGTACCTACCCAGCCACAGCCTGTTCACCCTGCTGCCTTCTGGGAAGAGAGATAGAAGTTTCTGCAGCCACACCACCAGACTGCAGAGCAGCTTTTCCCCCCAAGTTATCAGACCTTTACACTCAAATTCATCGTCAGCACTGCTGTAGCAGAGGGGAGTTACAAACTCAATTTCGCTTTATTACCTGTTGTATGTTTACAAAATAAATCTACCTACCTACCTATAAAATATACTATTCTCATGAAATCAAAATCGATGTTTAAGTGTTTTTATATGATTTGCCTTGCACTGGGCCTACATCATATGGCAGGATCTGGCCCATCAGTGACAAAAAATGTTGTTTTGTAGGTATTCTTGATGATATTTTAGTGTGTCATTTAAAATGTTGATGAATCATCCTGCACCTGTATTAATTAAGTGACCAATGAAAAGCTTTCTTAACTGTTTCTGGGAAAGGGTACCACTGATTACTGCACAAAAGCACTTTATTCTTTATTCATAGATTTTTGCTAACTGAAGCTAACTAGCTGCCATTAGCTCAGTTAGCCTGCAACTACTGGTCAAATTAGCTCACTCTGCCCGCATTGGGAACTCAGAGCACCGGAGTGTATGTTTAGGTTTACACCTTTACTCAAGTACTGGAGGTTTTCAGGCCAGGGGCGGGGGGACCCAGCAGGGAATGTTTGCGGGGAGCGGCGGCGGGCGAGCGGTCAACGAAACTGTGCTCAGCAGCCTCCCAGTGAACACGACATGAACAGGACTGAACGCAGCCTCATAAGTTGACTCAACCCCGGGGTGAAGAGCCAAACCGGCAAGAAAAGCACCTTCGTACTGTATATGCTCAAACTGGCCTCCGTTGCTGTGTTCACTCACTGAGCGCTGGCATCAGCCGCACAGAGTCTGCATGACGGGGTGGTGGCGTAACCACGAGGAACTACTGACTACACGCTAATCAATATCTGCGACAAATCCCTCCCTAGCTTTGTGTTTTTACAGGAAACCCATAAATAGCAAATAGCACTCCGCTTTCCGTTTTATGGAAACTCTATATAACTGTATTCTGATTCTGTCTTTTTTTTTCTGTACTGTAACGGAGTACAGTTACTTTATTTTTGTATCCTGATTATGTAACGCCGTTACATATAATTCATTACTCCCCAACCCTGGGTACAATGTTTACCACCTTAGTTTGGCATGTTAGAGTGCAAGCATTTGCTAATTAACACTTACACAAAGCAGCTGAGGGTGATGGGAATGTAATTTGTTTTGCAGGTATTTGCCAAGACATGTTGAAATGTGCAAGAAATTTGAGACACTGAACCAAATGTCACCCTACTGGTGGCACTTTTGGAAAAGTCGAGACATCATGAAATTCATGAAGTCACGAGTAGTCATTGGGTTTGAAATGCAGGGAGTGTCCTGGAAAAAAACACAAGGAAGTTCATGTTATCTTGGCTCTCGAAAGTTTTGCACATTAAATTGCACAGCCATGCAATGTTTGACTTGTACAGCTATAAATATGTTAACTGAAACAAATAGTTTTGCCAAATGCCAACAAAAGATTTGTAGAGAAGGCATTAGTTATAAGTATTTGTTTGGTATCATTACCAAATACAATATTGTTTAACTGAATATATATGTTTAGCCATAGAAACACCATGGCCCTAAGGATGCATTATCAGACATGTGATTGGCAAAGGGCAAAAAAGCAGGAAAATATACAGAGCGCAGAACACGTGAAAATGTTAGTTCTGAATCTGTTACTGTGCAATGAAATGTTGTAGCCACATAACCTTTTAGTTAATTCACACCAGTTTAGCTATGCCATTATGAGTTGAGTTAGTGTGTGGTTGCTATGATAACATTTACAACATTTTTAGTGCATCTAAACTTATATTATGATATTGTAATTGTCTATTTGGTTAATGTAATATAATTTTTCTGGTCACCTAATTGAGTCTTATTGCTCATTTTCTATCATTCATTTTTGTTATATAAGTGGCGATCACAGAATTTACACAGAATGAATTGAATATTATATAGAACAAGATACAACAATTATTTAAGTAGCATTACATAACTTATGTGATTTAAGTCATGTAAGAAACCGTTATTTTAAGCCAAACCATGATCTTTTCCTAAACCTAACAAAGTTGTTTCGTTACCTAAACCTAACCAGACTGCCACGTTTCACAACATTAACCACGTGCCTGCTAATTTTATTTTGCAAGTCCAATCTCATGTTGCATTTTTATTCTTGCTAACTTGACCACAGAGCCCTACCTACATGTACAAAAAAACAGGGTGTTAAAAAGCAACGCCAAGGTGTCTTGATAAGGCGTCTATATGTGACAACCTAGGATGAAAATGGGTTGGATTGCCTTGAAATGTTATATGCCAACCTTGGTGGTCCCCCGACTTTTCATCTAGCAAGATCCTCAGATCAGGTTTCTTAATGTGATTTATGACCAAATGTCTCAGTATTTTGTGTTTAGTGTTAATTAGCAAATGTTAGCATGCTAACATGGTAGGCCTAAACTAAAATGGTGAATATTGTAAAACTTTATACCTGCCGAACTACAAAATGTAAGCATTTCATTGAACTCATCTTAGCATGCTGCCTTTAGCGTTAAGCCCAAACCACTGCTAGCATGGTTGTGCTTTTAGTCTCGTTACTGCGCTAGTTGTCTGAAAAGCTGTTAAGGAGTGATTTTGATCACAGATCATCCCTCAATGAGAGTTTTATTTTTTCACATTAAAAGATAAAGTATGTTAAGCTATCTAAACAGGTGCTGATTGATGACTGCCAGTAAAGGTAGGGGCTCAGACTCACCTTTCCTTTGATGTGATTGCATTGTGGAGTAATTCACATGACTTCTGTGTTCATCCTCACTCACCACCAGCACCAGAAATATCACACTATTTTCTGAAGGGCATGCTGCCTCTGCACAGTCTGTAATTGCAGACACAATACATATTCGATTGCTATTGTCAGACACTCATCGTCACTGTCATATTTCAGACAACAACATTTCCAACCAGTGGCACGACATCAGAACAAGCTATAGCCCATGGGTTTAAGTAAGAGAAATGAACTTCAACAGCAGAAAACAGTTGTTATGTCGTTATTGTTTTTTTTTTTTGTTCAGTCGTTCCTTTGATATCCCTGGGATGTGCAATCGTGTGAGGTCACACTGTGACTAGCATATGAGTGTGCTCTCAAAAATGTCTGGCAGTAACCACAGCCAGGAATTCATCATTTAATTTTCTCATGCCATGCTTCTAATATAAGCCTCTGTCACTTCTATATAAAAAAAAAAATGTCAGCTGTAGTAGAAAATAGATGCTTAAGTTTTGAGTCAGAATGAGATT
>NW_024042827.1:0-6346 GCF_014851395.1 Micropterus salmoides | reverse complement strand
TTTAGTTAAATAATGCATGATGCAGTTGGATAAGCCCTGAGTCTAGCTTCTGTGTCAGCAGGCCTTGCTAGTTTATTTCTTGTTGTCTGACGATTTTCTACATACAAACCATGAACTTCCTGCCTCTTCTTTCAGGCTGTTGAGCACCATTGGCCACTGACTTAGAGACGTCAGACATTTTGTTTGATTTCCCTTTAACAAACACATGATCTCTAAAAAACACTTTTGAAAACACGCACATGTTGTTGACATTTCATGTTAGTCATTGTCTGTCATATATTTAGTAAATGCTTTCTGTTGCAATTTCTCTAAAAAAATATGATTCCTCTTGTCAGTAAAACTGTGTGCATAACCCTTTATCAACAACCACGTCATGGAATAGGAGCCGGGTCATGACAAAATGAAATTTTGAGTGACATCTGAGTGCAAAACAACTACTGATAATAAAAACAGAATGAAATGAAAGGGCTTCTAGAGTAACTGTTGAACACCAGGAGTAAGTAAATGCTCGAAAAGATAGATGCATTGTCTCAGCTCAAACCAGTTGTGGGTTGGATTGTTATGAGGCCACGAGAGTTTTGAAGTACAACAAAGAGTGCTCAGAGAGGAGCTTCCAGTGCAATGGTTCTCATTTTTCCTCTCTTTAACAGTCCAGTTACATCCAGATGAAGCTTTGTGTTGAACACATCACTGTTGGTATCTAACAGCAGCCATAAGTTTAATTCCAAAAACTTGATTTTAATGTTTTATCATTAAAAACAATTCATGTCCTCTGTGTTAATACAACTGACATCCTGCAGTTCATCTCATCACCACCTAGAGGCGCCACATCACCATCAATAAAGAGAAACACTCCTTATTTTAAAGGTCCAGTGTGTCATATTTCTGAGGCTCTATTGACAGAAGTGCAATATAAGATCCATAACTATGTTCTCAGTGGTGTATGAAGACCTCACATAATGAACCGTTATGTTTTTATTACCTTAGAATGAGACATTTCTAGTTACATAACCGCGGGCGCCCCCTCGGCTGGACCACCAACGGAGCTGGTTTGGTCGGGCCACCGATGGAGGGCCATGGAGTTGGTCTTGACGTCCAGAACCATGGTGACCAGGTCGCCTCCGATGACCATCACAGCCACCTGGGAAGATGGCGAGGCGACTTCCCTCAAAGGAAGGCTGGTCGTCGGGGGTTGGAGTCAGCCGAGGCGGGCCGGAAGGGGTGTGGGCCGGTGTCTTTGCCCCTCGATGGCAGAATCTACGTTTCCCTCCAGCTGGCCCTGCTGGAGGTGGAACAGACGAGGAATCGGGGGGGACACTAGCCTCCAGACTGGCTGGCCGTGCTTCTTCTGACTCCCTGGCCTTCATGGCCAAGAGTAGGACAGGTTAGCAGAAATGTTCCATCTCACTGTAGATGGTTGCACGTCACAGCGTTGTGAACTGGTTTCTCTGGACTTTGTCTTCAGTCCAGTCTGCAAGCTTTGATAAAATCAGGTATGATTGTGAAGCAGCAGCACAGGACTGATTGTGGGAGGAGTCACCATAATGAGCAGGTCTCTCTTTTTACAGACGAACTTGGAAGAGAAGCCCTCAGGCTGCTGACCTGACGCACATCCACACGAGTCTCATGTTTTTACCTTTGAAAATAGTGATAAGAATTCCGACTCTTTGGAGGGAGCTGGATCTTATGGCTCAGATCCTTTTGAAAACCCACTCAAAATTACCAGCATCATTTCATTTTGCATGTGTGGACTGGGTGTAACAGGACTAGTGGACTGGGTGTAACAGGACTAGTGGACTGGGTGTAACAGGACTAGTGGACTGGGTTTAAGGCAGGCAGGGAGCTGTTAAAAACAGACAGTGACTGTCCAGACAAGACCTAACAAGTCACTTTCTATATGACAAACAGATGAGGAATCTTTGACACACAGATGTTGGAGATAAACTGTTTCCTTGTGTGCTTTCAGTTACCGTCACGGTAAAAACAACACCTGAAGTAAAACCTGAAGTGGTGCCAAGAAACTGAGCCTCTCTCTGCTTCTGTTTGCTGCGAGTTGCAGTTAAAGGAGACCTGTGTCAAAGCCTTGTCTCTGCTGGCGTCGAGTGAGAGTCTTCTTCAATGCTTTGAAGAAACTGTAAGTTGCTGTTTGTTTGTCTTAATGTCCACAGTTATTATTCATTGTCTTACTTTTAGTTGGGGGTTAATCACGCTCTAAGTTTTGGAATTTGGTGATCTAAACAGGAAGTATCGGGGATAATGTCAGCATGGAGTCGGTGACCTAACTGTGGACTATACCTTGTTTTTTATAATATTAAAACATATATGTGTTTCCATTTAGTCAAATTGTCTCCAATACAAACAGCCGAATTAGCTGTTAGCAGTGTACCCGTACAGACAACCATCACTGGATTACTGGGATAGTGAAGAAACCTTAAAAAACATGATGGTTGTCACGTCTATCATTTCTATGTGGGTTTATGGAAGACAATGATATGCTATGGAATATGATTTTGAGTGTTTGAAAGTATCTTAATCAGCTCCATGAGCTGTGATTCACTGCTGCAGGCCACCTGCTTACCTGTTTGTTTGTGTAGAGCTGTAATGTTGTTTAGTGGTGAGTCAGTGACTGTGTCCGCTCCTCCATGCAGGTGTGTGTGCTGCAGCTTCATGCCTCCATCTAGTGGACTGATAGTAGAAGTCCAGCAGCTGATGGCAGCTTCCTCTGCCTCACGCTGCTGTCTGACTGCATTCAGCTGCCACTGATATGAAACAGAAACTAGCAGCCAATCAGTGGAGGAGCAGCTGATCTTTTTCCAGGAGAAATGATGGAAAGGAGGATTTGAGTTGATGTGCAGATGAATGATTTGTGTTTCCTCTCCAGGTGAAGTGGATGTGAGTTGAGCAGCATGAGTCAGTGTGAGGACAGAGAGGAGGGAGTCCCTCCCTCTAAAAGCACTCTGTGTGGGGAACATGACAGCCAGACCAAAGCTCAGAGGTGAGATGAGGATCTCTAACTGTCCAGGACTCAAATCACTCCACCATCATTATTCACTCTCAAAGCTCTGTGTGTGTTGTGTTGAAGCCCAGAGCAGCAGCAGGGACCAGACTCTGCTGGACCTGGACCTGGACCTGGACCTGAGCCCAGCTGTGTGTCCTTCAAGAGTGACCGGTCAATGGGTCGACTTAATGAATTTAAACCTAATTTTAGGATTAAAGGACAGGTCCACATGTTTTCCAGTCTGTCCCTAAACAACACTGACATGCACATATGTCCACTGAAAGAGTTGGTGGTGGCTGTAGCTTTATGGGAAAAGAAACCGATGATGCTTTTATTGAGCTTTAGAGAAGCTGCTAGTTTCTCCTGCAGCTTCTCTGGCCAAAGACTAAAAAGTGAATTTCCATCCCTGGTGGTCTTCCTCTCTAACAGGACAACTTATGAAGGACCAGCTCTGCTGGACCTGGACCTGAGACCAGCTGTGTCTCCTTCAAGAGTGACCGGTCAAAGGACATATGCCTCATTGATTTTAAAGGAGGCCGACCGTCTGCTGCAGAGAGGTCAGCTGTTAATCCCATTAAACTCTGATTCATGTTTAACTGTTATTTATCTAGAGAAGTTTTATTAAACCTGTGTGTTTATTTCAGCATCGTTCTTCTTCACATACATTTTATTCTCCCATCTGAAGCTGCCCAGTAGAACCAGTAGAACCAGTAGAACCAGTAGAAGCAGTCTTTAGCGCTTGGCTTCAGTTTAACATTTTCTCAACGCACTCGTTCTGACTGCTGTACGATGACTACATGAGTAGAAAGCTGGGATTTCACAGAGGCTGACAGATGCCAGCTGCTTTAAGTCGACGATGATGGCTATTTTTATTTCAACTTTCATGTATTCAATTAAAATCTACATGGATGACTTAAGTTTCACTTTACATGGGGTAAATTAAATTGCTGTTGTCTTCCTAAGCTTGCTGTGTGAATACAATCCTTCGGATTCCTAAAGTTAGACACAAATGGTTCTCATCACATCAACTTTCTTGGTTATTTGGACTTTATTTAGTCACAGCTCAAGTAGCATAATAATTAGTCTTGTTTAAAAAGTGAATTACCCCTTCATCCCTACGACATCAGTCAGAGTTGTGTTCAGTGCGGTGATGTGATTTACTTTAGCAGTAGTTCAGTCAGCTACATTTGAATACGCTGTTGGACATGGACTGCCTAGTTGGAAAATGTTCTAGTTAGCTGTGGCTTATCACAGGCCAGTATTACTTCTATTGCGCATCCTCTCACATTGTTAAATGCCACAAACCATTAATGTTCATGGATATTTCCAGGATAAGGAAGATGCTAAAGTGTTTAATTTCATGAATAGATCGTTATGTGGCTGGATAATTTGAAAAAAGAGAATGCCAAATTAAAGTAAGAGATTTCTGTTCGGTTTCTTTTCCTCCCTGCCTTGTATTGTAGACAAAGAACTGATAGTGTTATATATTCGAGAGATAGATTTTGTGGGGAGAAATAAACTGAAAACAGGTCAGATATAACATGAATGCCACTTGTCTATGAATGAATCATTGGAGCAAAACAACAGAGCAGTAGAAAATAGTCACATTTGTATCCATAAATTTACATAAAGTCAGAGAAAAATACTTTAGGAGTTGCAAACTTGTAGAATATTTTTCTCTCCCACAAACACACAGTTACGTCTTTTCAATTCTTCATTGTAGTTTCGCACACTCTATATATAATATATATATATATATATATATCTATATAATATATATATTTAAACAGTATTTACCCAGAAGAATTGTAATGAGCATGTAATCCTTCTTCAGAGTGTATGTCCTGTGTTAGGAGGTGGATCCAGCTGTTTCCATCAGGATCCAATAGATACAACCCACACATAACACTGTGTCGTTATATGTTGATAATAATTCTATTTGCTCCACAGAGTCCACCAGGAGAGCTCAGAGGTTCCCAGTGGTCAGTCTGCCCAGCAGCATCAAACACACCTGGACTCCATACTTATGGTCTGTACATGTACAACAACTACTTTTCCATCTATTCTGTTCACAATAATCTCCACGCTGCACTTTTTAGACCAGTGGATTGTCAGTCTGTCCAACATGGATCTGATGTTTGGTTCCATGATTTGACTTTGATTGTGTCCTTCATATAATATTCTGTTCCAGCTGCTGGAGGAGAACATTGTCACTTTTGTGAAGAACGAGCTGAAGAAGATCCAGAAAACCGGACCGGGATGATTGTGGAGTGTTTGAAGCAGGAGGGAACTTCACACAGCTCCAGTGATCTGTTGAAGATCTGTGTGAAGATGGGGGCCAGCTGGTCTGCACAGATTTTCAGGCAGGATGGAGACACACCGTCGGGGCCAGGAGCCTTCCTGATCTTCTGCCTTTGGAAGAGGTGGCTCACGTCCTCTTCACAGATCTTGTGTTGGATTGAGGGCTTTTCATACCTACAATAAAAGCCATTCAGCTCTTCTGCCAGTCGTTGAGTACCAGCAGTGTTGGGGGATGGTCTCCTGCAGTTAGTGAGTGTCTACAGGCCTCTCCGCACTGACGCAGGGTCGTTGGCTGCAAAGCTGTTAATTTCGCATTTCAGTGTAGCTCCTCTTTGCAGCTTTGATCTCTTTAGTCAGCGTGTTCCTGGCCTGGTTATACAGGACTCTATCCCCACTTCTGAACTTCCTCTTTGGTCTGACAAAGCTGCCTGAGTTTTGCTGTGTTCTTGTATGTGCTAAAGGTTTTACTCGGCACACACATGTCCTCACAAAAACTGATGTAGAACATCACAGCGCGTCAGTTAGTTCGTCCAGGTCACTGGCTGCAGCCTCAAAAACACTCCAGTCAGTGTCCAGCTTTGACTCGTTGGTTCATCTTTTCAGAAGAAGAAGAACATACTTTATTGTGTGTGAAATTCATCCTCTGCATTTAACCCATCCCTTGAAGGGAGCAGTGGGCAGCCGCTGTACAGCGCACGGGGACCATCTCCAGCTCAAACGGCACTGACTGGAGAACCTACATGTTTTTTGATGGTGGGGGAAACCGGAGCATCCGGAGAAAACCCACGCAGACATGGGGAGGAAATGCAAACCCCACACAGAAAGGCAACCTTCTTGCTGTGAGGCGACAGCGCTAACCACTACACCACCGTGCCGCCACCTCTTTACAACAGGTTTAGCAGATTTCAGTTTTTGCCTGTATGTTGGGATAAGATGAACGAGACAGTGATCAGAGAGTCCCAAGGATGCGGGGAACAGAGCGATAGGTGTGTAGCAGTGGGCCAGTGTGTTATTATCTCTGGTAGGACACTTAATATGCTGTCTGTA